>NW_007246314.1:627795-681233 GCF_000164805.1 Carlito syrichta | reverse complement strand
GGCCCACCGCAGCCTTGACCTGCTGGGCTCCGGCGATCCTTCCACCTCAGCCTTCCAAGAAGCTGGAAGTACAGGTGCGCGCTACCATGCCCAGCTCATTTTTTGATTTATTGTAGAGATGAGGTCTCGCCAAGTTGCCCAGGTGGGTCTCGAACCCACGGGCTCAGGCAATCCACTCACCTCAGCCTCCCAAAGGCGCGAGATTACAGGCTGAGCCACTGAATCCGGCTCAATCGCTACCTTTGAGAAACCATTCTTTCCCTAGATAGTAACTATAGGGTAAATTAAATTGCTAGAGAAACATGACAAAGCTAAGCAATGTTAAAAAGATTTCTCTCTGGGTACGTCAACTCCATCTTGGTCCCTTCACTCTCCTTGAAAATTCCACCTATCTTTAGAAGTGTGAAATCTAATTTTCTCTACCCTAAACCATCAAAAGGTCTTCAGACATTTGAGCAGTTTTTTCCACAGTTACCATGGAAGAGAAGTAAAGAATGTTGAAACATTTGGGATCCTCCCAAAAAGTTATGTTTCACGAATGACTTTATTTTGAATACTCAGGGGACTTTTTTCCCTCAAATATTCTAAGTTAGCGGGTAAAAAGGATATAAGTGTCAGATTTCAGGAAGCTTCTTTCACAGAGAAGTATTGCACAAAACACTCTCTGTTGGATAACACTGCAAAAGAACTTTTTGAAATGTATTTCTACTTAATTTTCTTCACATCTTTTAAGCTCCTGATGCTTTGCTCACAACTTAGTAAACTGTTAACTGTCAAGATTTGGAAAAAGAAACCATGATATTGCTTTAAAGGAAATATATAGTTATATAGATATTTAACTGAGAAAAGTATCTTTGCATAGGGCTTCATGCTGAATTTAGTGTCAGAATTAATATTGTCAGTGTATTTCTAAAGGGAAAAGAATAATAGTTTTACAAAGTTATTTCTAGTGGTACTCAAGAAAATCTAAAATTATGACCCCAAATCACTTCTTTATAAAAACAATTCTTTGGTATATTAATATAAGTTGGCCAAAGTGAAAGGTTTACAATGTGTTCTAACATGGTTGAAGAATTAATTCTGGACTTTCAAAAATAAATAGATTCTATATACTTTAAATAATTTATGAAGCTCATTAATACTATATAAAAGACAAAAAGCCTAACCAACACTTTAACATAAATGATAGTTATTCCATTTTGTTACCGCAGTTGAGAAATTAATTATGTTAATTTAATGATATTAAAAAGAGAAACACAATAATGAACAATACAACAATGATTGCCATCTATAAGGCAATAACATGCTTCCACTTTTTTCCCCCTATTTTCAGATATCAGATTTATTTCCTTAAATTAAAAAAATCAATAAAGTATCAAAATGCCACTTGTATTAGGCAGAAAAATGGAAAATGTGTGCTGTATATATTTTTCCACTTATAAATATAATTCATTAATCTTCTACAGTAGATATTTTTGGATATTGTACTTTTTCATAATAAAATTATCAATGTTCATTCATTTTTCCAGATTTATTCAGTATCATAATAAAGATTAATACCTACATTTCTGTTTTCATGTATTTTGAAGAATAGCCACTAATGCATAGAACGTTAAGACATATCAATATAATAATTTTTGCTTCGTAAAAGTATATAAGAAAGTTAAAAGTATCACTTATTTTTAAGTAATCAGTCAAAAATCATTATAATATTTATATGTACATTCTTAAAGAATGAGTAAAATCGACAAATCCGTTGCTTAAAACCCCTGCCCCTCCTTTTTTTTTTCCCACAGAAATTGTGTTTATCATTTCTGTAGTTGAGGGAGAAACATGTCCCTGTTTTACCTCAAATAAGGAAAGAAAAGGTTGTAACTAAGTTTTACTTTGTTACAAATTTTAACTGAGAAAAACACATAAAAGTGTTTACAGGTTTTGCTCTTCTTACCTAAAGCTTTGTCCTGCATTCCCTAAGTGGTTTGTGGTCTGCAGGCAAATAGATCTACCAACACTCTTAGTCACCCTGAAGGTGACATCAGCCCTGGGTCCCAGTGCTGCTAGATAGCTGAAAATTTTCACTCTTAGGCAGAGCACCAAAATTGGTACTGCGTGTGGTTTAGTGTTTACTAGATTGGAAAGAGGACATGAAAATATACTATTTCTGGGTATTCTGAATTTTTTCTTGTGATACAATAAGTAAAATATAGCCTACCTCAGATATATCAACTTACCCTGATTTTAGGAGACATTAAGATTATTCCACGCCGGGCTTGGTGGCTCAGCCTGTAATCCTGCGCTTTGGAAGGCTGAGGTGAGTGGATTGCCTGAGCTCGCGGGTTCGAGACCCACCTGGGCAACTTGGCGAGACCTCATCTCTACAATAAAATTAAAAAATCAGTCGAGCATGGTAGTGCATACCTGTAGTTCCGGCTACTCGGAAGGCTGAGGCGGAAGGATCGCCGGAGCCCAGCAGGTGGAGGCTGCGGTGGCCGGGAGCAGCCACTGCACTCCAGTCTGGGCGACAGAGTGAGACTCCAACTCAAAAAATAAATTATTCCAGAAGCATAAAATAAAACATAATATATTTTTTCTGCTTATTTTGATGATTGACTCTCCTCAATCTTTTTAAATAAACTTTCTAAGAATTTTCCTAAAGAGCAGCACAAAGCTTTTTTTAAAAACCTATTCCTAAACCAAAAATAAGTTTCATGTATTTTTCAGAAGATTCACAGAAGAGATCACAAAATCTGATCTGAAGTATATTCTTTATTCATTTCTCATTTTTAAATAACAAATGTTATTATGAACAACCACAGCAACTTGGTCAAACTGATATTGTGGTGCATATCACTTAAAAAAGAAAAAACAATTTTTTATAAAAAGTTTAAGTTTATAGAACAAAATGAAAATAAAGTATACAAAACTTCCATGTAACCTTGTTTTCATACTTACATAGTGTCCTATATTATTAACATCTTATATTAGTGTGGTATATTGTTAGAATCGATGAAAAACATTGATACATTATTATTAACTACATTTTATAGTTTATGGTAGGGTTCATTTTTTGTGTTGTACAGTTCTATGAATTTTGATCAATGCATAATATCACTTGTCCACCATTACAGTCTTGTACATAATATTTTTATCGCCCTGAATATATCTTGTGCTCCATTTATTCAAGCCTTGGACCTTCTCCCTGAAAAACCCTCAACCACTGATTTTTTATACTCTTCATAGTTTTGCCTTATCTAGAGCTTTATTTTGTTAGAATCATACAGTATATAGTCTTTTAAACTGGCTTATTTCAATTAGCAATGTGTACATCCTGTTTTTCTATGTCATTTTTTGGATTGATAGTTCATTTTTATATTGCTGAATAATATTATGTTGTATGGATGTACTAAAGTTTATTTATCAATTCATATTATTTACTCCCAGTTTTGTCAGGTCTGAATACATATGATATAAACATTTATGAGCAAATTTTGTGTGGACATAAGTTTTTAATTCTCTTTGGTAAATATCTAAGAGTACAATTGCTGGTTCATGTGGTAAGACTATGTTTAGCTTTGTAAGAAACTATTGGGCTGTCTTCCAAAGTGGCTGTACCACTTTGAATTCCAAAGAGCAATGAATGAGCTGCTTCACGTCCTTGCCAATATTTGGTGTTGTCAGTGTTTTGGGATTTTAGTCATTCTAATGCAGCACAGTGATATTTCATTATATAATTTATAATTTCCTAATAATATATGTTGCTGAGCATATCATCACATGCATATTTGCAATCTATATATCTTCTTTAGCTGTTTCTAGCAATCTCTTTTATCTATTTTTTTTAGTAGGATTATTTTCTTACTGTTAAATATTAAGAATTTTTCCATGTTTTGGATGCAAGTCCTTTATTAGATATGTGCTTTACAAATATTTTTCTCAAAGTAGACATTTTTATTATTAATGAAATCCAGCTTATCATGTTTGTGTTTTTTATGTATTGTGTTTTCAGTGTTGTATCTAAGGGGTTATCTACAAACACAAGGTCATCTAAATTGTTTCTTATTGGAACTTACAGAACTTTTATAGTTTTATGTTATTCGTTTGGGTCTATGATCCATTTTGAGTTACTTTTGTGGAAGGTAATACCATTTTTTGCTATTATAGATTCAGTTTTGCTTTTTTTTTTTTTTGCTATTATGTAACCTACAGAAGAACAGGAACTGTTCTCAATTTTAATTATGCCTTTAACTAGGATCTATGTCTGAGATAACTTTTTAAAAAACAGATCAATTGGAACAATGCTAGCATGCGTATGAGTCGATCTTATAAGTATGCCACTTTTTTTTCTATTTATTCAGTTGTGTCATTTAGTTTTCACATTCTGTGTGAAATGACTTAACAACCAGCTTAGTATTTCACATTTATTCTGAGAAAGATATTATAAAGAAGAACATTCAACGGGGCTCAGTGGCTCAGCCTGTAATCCCGCACCTTTGGGAGGCTGAGGTGAGTGGATTGCCTGAGCCCACGGGTTCGAGACCCGCCTGGGCAACTTGGCGAGACCTCATCTCTACAATAAATAAAAATTAGCCCGGCCTGGTAGCGCACGCCTGTAATTCTGGCTACTCGGAAGGCTGAGGAGGAAGGATCGCCGGAGCCCAGCAGGTCGAGGCTGCGGTGGCCGGGAGCGGCCACTGCACTCCAGTCTGGGTGACAGAGTGAGACTCCAACTCAAAAAAAAAAAAAAAAAGAAAAGAAAAACATTCAAACCACTATAAATAATTTAGCATTTTAGTTTGTTTATTCTATTTATCGCTCCACTTTTTAAAAGAAAAAAAAAGCCACCAAAACCCAACAATAACATTTCAAATAGATAAGATATACAGATATTCTGATGATAAAGTAGAAATTTATGCCAAATTATGTACATAAATTATGTCCAGACAAGTTCAGCCACAATCATTACAAACAATTCAGACACACTTATTTTTCGACATGACAAATTAAGCTGCGCATTTGAAGGCTAAAAAAGTTTGTATACCAACAATTTTGTTTATCAACTTGTAAGCTTAGTATTCAAACTGTTAAAATAGAAAGATGCCTTACATTTGAATAATACCATACAATTGGTTTCAACAGTAATTTTCAGGTGCTCAGAGTTATTGAAAAAGCTCTTACGTAATTTGAAATGCCTCTGGATGAGGCAACAGAGACTACTGAAAAGGACAATTCAACAGCTAAGGGACTGTGAAACAATCCTGATTGGAATTGACTTGGATTAAGATTGGTATGGAATAAAACCTAGGTGATAGCACTTTTTAATATAACTCTAAAAGCAACTAATACTGGAATAAAAATTAAAAATAAGCATAACATGCTTATAAGATACTCTAAAAGGCATACATTGAAATTAGCTCAAAATTTTATGATTAAATAATTTGCATACTAGATATATGGTAAGTATAAAATATTTATTCAATTTCTGGCTTTATTTTACATTGTTACACCCTCTGTACTCATGCTCAACCCAAAGTGATATCATATTTTACATTTAGGAAAAAAATTTTAAGATATATATTAAATTGTATTATCATATTCAAATAAAGACTTAAGTATTTAATTTTATAAGAAGACTCTCTAAACTTCTCAGGAGATAAGAATGTAAAATCACTTAGGTACTTCGAAATCTAATATTTTCAGATTTATTTGATATTTGGGTCGTGCTTAACAAAAATGCGTTTTATACATAAACGCCATTCAATTAATGTATTAGTTTTTATATCACATCAACAATGTTGAAATGTTGTTTATCACTTGACAAGGCAATTCCTCTTCTTAGGTTACTTTTATATAAATAAGAGAATGTTAACTTTTATTTAGTAAACATTTAGTAAATTTAGTTTGAAAACTGAATAAGTATATGTCTACTGACAGTGAGGCTATTACATATGACACTTCAGTTTTTTGAAATGGTATTTCACTACTAAAAATGAGTTAGACCTTTAGGTATTAGTATGGAGAAAGGTAATAATATTTTGTTAAATTAAAAGATATATAATATATGCATAGCGTTATTCTCTTTTGGAATAAAAGTTTAAATGCAAACACGTATATATGCATAAAAAAGAACAAAAAAATGAATGCTTAGGCAACAAAATCATGTCAAGTTTTATTACTAGGTAGCAAATGTATACTTTGAAAACTTTTACATTTTTTTGCTTAAAGTTTTACTCTTATTGTTCATTGTTAGAAGGCCAAAATATGTACAAGGTTCTAAACATAACAAATTTCTAGAAACAATAGAGATCATGTGTTAATCTAACCTAATAATCATCTGCGTGTTGCCATAATTATTATAGCAATCAGATAATTGTTGCTTTTAAGAATCAAATGTCTTATGAGGAGAGTTCTAAGATAAATATAACCATAGTCTTTCAGATATTTGCACTAATTATTCCCAATTATTTCTTCTGATTTGGAGTATGCCTATTTTTTCTTTCAAATATAAATTGTTGAAATAACTGAAGAAAGCAAAATTATCATTGTCTTTGCAGCACATTCTTAAACTGCCACTTCTCTCCCACCAGTGTACTTACACACACCATCTATTCTTGATCATATTTAAGATTTTTAAATATTCCCTTAAAATATGGTTTGAGTCCCTGGTTATATTAGCTACCATACTCTCAAACTTATATAAATCTTTATTTTATTTTAAAGATGTGAGATACAAGTCAGGATTAGGTACATATGTGGTCTACATACAGGTGAAGTTTGAACCTTCTATTAGTCCTCATTTTCCATGGTTTAAGATCAGGTATCCTAGTTATATGTTATATGTTATATGCCCTGCCCTTTTCTCTCTCCCTTGGCAGTGTCCCACTACTGCCAATCTCTCTCTAGTAGTATTATGATAAATGTCCAAGACCCACTTTTGAATGAGAACATTTGGTATTCAATTCTTTGTTTCTGTGATAGATCTCTGAATATTATAGAGTCTAAATCCTTCCAAGTTGCTGTGAAGTCCATAATTTTGTCCTTCTTCATGGCTGCATAATATTCCATCTTGTATATGTAGCACATATTATTTATCCAGTCCACTTTCAATGCACAGAATAGTTAGAAGCTTCAGTTAGATCAGGCAAGAGAAAAAAAAATAGAGGTATCCAAATAGGAAAAGAGAAAGTTAAACAATCCTTCTTTGCAGATTATATAATCTTATACTTTGAAAACATTAAGGAATCTATTTAAAAACTCCTTGTATTGATAAATGACTTTAGCAAAAACTCAGGGTATAAAGTTAATGTACAAAAGACAATTTCATCTTTGTATACCAAAAATAAACAGACATAAAAATTAAGAGCACAACTCCATTCATCATAGCCACAAAAAATGAAATACCTTGGCATTTTCCTAATCAGAGAAGTAAAAGATCTTAACAAGGAAAATACAAAACACTGTTCAAAGAAATCCAAGAAGACACAAACAAATTGAAAAATATTCTATGCTCATATATTGGAAGAATCAACATTGTAAAGATGTTCATCCTACAAAAGGTAATCTACAGAGTCAATGCAAAACCCATCAAATTACCAACATCCTTCTTCTCATACCTGGAAACAAAAATACAGAAATTAATATCAAAACAAAAAATACCAGGAATAGCTGAAATAATCCTTAGCAAAAGAAACAAACCTGAATTTATCACACTTCCAGATTTTAAACTTTATTATAAGTCTACAATAACCAAAACAGTCTGGTACAAGAACAGCCATAAAGACTAAAGGAACAGGATAGAAATTCTGGGAGCAAAACCTTGATTTTTCAACCAATTCATCTTCAACAAACCAACAACAAACACTGGGGAGAAGATAACCTATTCAGTAAATGGTGCTGGGAAAACTGGTTGATCACATTCAGAAGAATGAAACCGGATCCTTACCTATCGTCATATACAAAAATCAACTCTCAATGGATTGAGGTGAAACCTTGAAGTATAAGAATCTTAGAAATCTCAGAAGACACCATTATGCAAAATGGAATAGGCAACCAAATCTTGATGATAACTCCAAAAATGTATAGCATAAAATATAAGATAGACAAGTGAGACCTCATCAAACTGAAAAAATACTGCAAAGCAGAAGAAACCATCAAGAGAGTAAGGAGACAGTCCACAGATTGGGGGGAAAAAATTGCTAACTGTATATCTGACAAAAACCTAGCATCCAGGATCTACAAGGAATTCAAATGGGCTGAAATGAAAAAAAAAATCCCTGTTAAAAAGTTGGCAGAAGACATGAATAGATACTTCTCAAAAGAAGACAAACGGTCAATAGATACGTGAAAAAATGCTCAACCTCACTAGTCATTAGAGAAATGCAAATCAAAACCAAATTGAGATTCAACCTAGCTCCAGTAAGAATGGCCATCATCAATAGATTTAAAAAAAAAAATGCTGATAAGGATGCAGAGAAAAGGGAATGCTTCTACACTCTTGGTAGGATTCTAAACTAGAAAAATCTCTATGGAAAACAGTGTGGTAATTTTTAAAAGACCTAGAAATTGGTGTCCCATATGACTTAGTAATCCCTCTTCTGGGAATATACTCAAAGGAACTCAAATCATTCTGCAAAAAAAGACACCTGCACATGCATGCTTATTGCAGCATTATTCACAATACTCTCCAATTTTCAAATCTTTCTTGAGAATCATCCCTGTGTGTGGTCTGTCTACAGCAGCATTAGTTACCATCATGACCTTCCTCCAACTACCCTTACTGACATCAAGGGAAATGTATCTGTAAATCTACCAGTTTATTTTGATTGTACAACTAACAATTATAAATTTGGTGCAATTGCAGCTCTTAATATACGCCTTTGTTTTCTATATTGTAAAGGTGAGTTTAAGGATCTGGTTTTAATTTGGAGCTTCATAGTCATTTCTATAAAATGTGGACATTAGTTTTGTTGAGCTCCAATGAACTTTTTTGGAACCATCCTCATATCTTTTTCATGTAACATTTTATTTTCAATTCATCAATATTTTTCACATATGATCAAGTAATTTAGATAAATATTAGAAAGCACAAATCCTAAAATATAACCCAGGGACATTAAAACACTCCTCCACATTTAAAAACTTATTTTTAATAATCTATGTGAATGCAACTAGCTATAATAAACTTATATTTTATTTTGACTCCTTTATTTTCAAGGAATTAACCTCCATTGTAGATAAATTTGTATGATTATAATAAAAGAATACATGTGAACTAACATAAAAACTGAGTTGTGGTAGCCAGTAGCCACATGTAAATATTGAATAACACATAAAATACTACTATTAAAATAGGGTTAGACGAAATTGAAATGTGAGTAACACAGGAGTTTTTGAAACAGAAAAATAAATGCTAAATATATCAATTAATTCATTTTATGTTGGCTACATATTAATATAATGATATTGAGGAGGAAATTAGATAAATAAAATGCTATTAAAATGAATGTTACTTGCTTTTATTTATTTTCTTTAATGTAGTCAATACAAATTCAAATTTGATATATCATCTGCGTTATATTTCTCATTTGAAGCTTCCATTATGGAAATAACATTTTCAAAGTCTATTCACCATCTATTCAAAACATAGTCCTGGAAGTTTTAGAGCAGTTCCAAACCACAAGTAACTGCCATCATTAATAAATCTTTTCCCTAATGTTCCACTATTAATATGACTCAGTTCATTGTTATCTATCTACTTCTCTTTGTCATGTTGATATAAAGTCTCTCCTACATCCTCAATGTTTTCCTTTCCCTTCTGGTTTCTGTATTATCATAGCACTGTCTCATGTATTATTACACTATTGCATAAGAAAAATCATAATCTATCCTTCTATGCCAGCATCTTCATTGCTAATTTTGAAATATTTTGATGTTTTTTTTACCCAGGAGACATCAAAAATAACTGGCCACTCAGTCCATTGAGATTTCATGAGTAATGCTTCAAACTTGTTTGACTTCTTAGCTATTGCTAATGGTAATATACTTTTCAAATATTAGAAATTATTAGGAAATTTAGATGTACTACTTTTATTAGAAAATTTAGATATACTACGTTTACTTGCACTGTATTATCCTAAATTTATAACATAAAATATCTAAAAAATTTAACTCTTCACACTATTTTTGTGTGACAAGTTAATTACATCAAACCTGTATGGCCTAAAAGTAACATGCACAATATTCTAGTTTCCAAGGAAAACAAGTTTCCAAAGTAGCTTCCCTGGATACCCCTAACTCAGGGTGTTTCTTGACATTGCTGTCAAGATATCAGCCAGAGCTGCAGTATCATATGAAAGCTTGAATGGAAACAGATTGAATTACAAGATTACTTGCATAGTGATTGTCAAAATTCTGTTCAGGATGCAGAGCTAAGAGTCTTAGTTTCTCATTGGCTGTTGGTCTATCCTTTGTCACCTCCACAGATAAGCATACAACACAGAAGTCAACTTGACTGAAAGTCACCTCAGACAAAAAAAAAAAACTCAGTCTTTTCATAAGTTAATATTGGAATCAACATACCATTACTTCTTCTGTATTCTAATCAGTGAAAACACAATGTGTTATTCAGGTAATCACTTTTTGGTTTAAAATAATCCAATGAATTTTCATTGTGCTTCGATTTAATTGATCTTACTTTTTAGACTTTTTTATTTTCTTAAATTGCCTTATCCCTACTCACCGGCACTTTGACTTTCTATTGTGATCGCCTAGTGTCTTAGTTGATTTGACCTGCAATAACAGAATACCTGAGACTGTGTAATTTGCAAAAAATAATCTTAATTTGGTTCTTTCATAGCTCTGGAGGCTAAGAGTCCAAGATCAAGATTTTATATTTAATGAACACCCAGTGTCTGCTTCCTAGATAGTGTCTTGAAACTATCTTCTCCAGACTAGAACTCTTGGTTCTGACATGGGGTAAGGCGGAAGGGCAAGAAAGAGCAAACTCTTGTTCAGCTCTTTTAAAATGGCACCTAATTCCTTTGATAATATGGAGACTCATACCTCCATCACTCCTCAAAGACTACACCTTCCAACACTGTTGCATTGGAAATTAAATGTCCAACAAGAATTCTGAAAGAGACAAAAATATTCAAGCCATAGCATGTGACAATGTCTGTTTTCCTTGTTTTAAAGTATTTTCATCTACTTTTCTCTTGTCTTAGAAATATTTATTCCCCATCTTTTGGAGGACACTTTCATGGCATGCAGACGTGTGTGTGAGTGTACGTGTGCATGTGTGTGTGTGTGTGATGACTTCTAGTGATACTTTCCTTTTTGCCTTATCTAAAGAACTGATTACACTTTACTGCATCATCATTTTAATTCTCCATATAGAATTTATTGCCAGGATTTTATTTTTATTTTTTATTTTTTTAATTTTTATTATAAAGATGAGGGGTACAATTCAGGGTTAGGTATACAAACATTGATCATGAAGGTACTCTTGTTGATGAGGTATGCCCCTCTGTCCCCTAGCAGTTTCTCTCAACTGCTAATCTCACCGCCCCTCCCCCCCCGACAGTTTCCCACTACTGTCAATCGGTTTCTTATAGCATTATAATTGTTCAAGGTCCATTTATGAGTGAAAACATATAGAACTCTGTTCTTTGTTTCTGTGATAAATCGCTGGGTATGATCAACCCCAAATTCATTCAAGTTGCTGCAAAGTCCATATGTTTGTCCTTCTTGATGGCTGCATAATATTCCATTGTGTATATGTACCACAGTTTTTTTATCCAGTCCAGCTTCGATGGGCAACACGGTTGGTTCCATGTTTTTACTATTGTGAATAGAACTGCAATAAACATACGTGTGCAGGTATCTTTTTTGAAGAACAATTTTTAGTTCCTCCGGGTATATCCTCAATAGGGGAATTGATGGGTCATATAGAAGGTCAATTTCTAGTTCTTTCAGAAATCACGACACTGTCTTCCAAAGAAGTTATACTAGTTTGCATTCCTACCAGCAAAGTAGAAGTGTTCCTTTTTCTGTGCATCCTCCCCAGCATCTGTTGTTGTTTGTTTTATTAATGATGGCCATTCTTACTGGGGTGAGTTGGTATCTCAATGTGGTTTTGATTTGCACTTCTGTGATGATGAGTGAGGCTGAGCACTTTTTCATGTGTCTGTTGGCTGCCCCGTATATCTTCTTTTGAGAAGTGTTTAATCGTGTCTTTGGCCCATTTTTTCAAAGGGGCTGTTTGTTTTTTCCTTTTCAGCATGTTTGAGTTCCTTGTAGATCCCAGATGCTAGGCCTTTATCAGATATGCAATTGGCAAATATTTTTTTTCCATTCTGTGGGCTGTCTCTCTGGTCTCTTGAGGGTTTCTTTTGCTTTGCAGAAGCTCGTTAATTTGATGAGATCCCACTTGTCTATTTTATTTCTTAAGGTATTGGCCTTTGGGTTCTGAATAGGAATTAGTTTCCAGTCCCGATTTCCATAAGGGTGGCTTCTGCATTTTCTAAGATTCTTATAGTTTGAGGTTTTACATTTAGGTCTTTGATCCATTTAGAGTTAAGTTTTGTGCATGGTGATAGGTAGGAATCCTGTTTCAATCTTCTGCATGTGACCAGCCAGTTTTCTCAGCACCATTTACTGAATAGATTCTCCTCTCCCCAGTGGTTGTTGTTGGAGTCTTTGTCAAAGATGAGTTGGTTGAGTAACTGAGACTTTGCTTCTGGAATCTCTATCCCGTTCCATTGGTCTTTGTGCCTGTTCTTGTACCAATACCAGGTTGTGTTGATTAGTGTAGCCTTATAGTAAAGTTTGAATTCTGAAAGTGTGATAGCTCCTGCTTTGTTTCTTTTGCTAAGGATTGTTTTGGCTATTCATGTTCGTTTATGTTTCCATATGAATTTCTGTATTGTCATTTCAAAGTCTGAGAAGAATGATGTTGGTAACTTAATGGGTATTGCGTTGAATCTGTAGATTGCCTTTGGTAGGATGGACATATTAACAACATTGAGTCTTCCTATCCACGAGCATGGAATATTTTTCCATTTCTTTGTGTCTTCTTGGATTTCTTTGAGCAGTGTTTTGAGATTCTCATTGTAAAGGTCTTTCAGTTCTCTGGTTAGGAAGATGCTGAGGTATTTCATTTTTTTTGGTGGCTATTGTGAATGTGATTGTGCTCTTTATTTGGGTCTCTGCCTGCTTGTTGTTGGTGTATAGGAATGCAACTCTCTTTTCCACATTTATTTTGTAACCTGAGACTTTGCCAAAGACCTTTATCAGTGCAAGCAGGTTTTTGACAGATTCTCTTGGATTTTCAAAGTATAGGATCATATCATCAGCAAAGAGGGATAACTTGACTTCCTCTTTTCCTATTTGGATACCCCTGATTTTCTTCTCTTGTTTAATTGCCTGAGCTAGGACTTCCAACACAATATTGAACAAGAGGGTTGAGAGTGGGCAGTCTTGTCTTGTTCCAGTTTTCAGGAAATGTTTCAGGAAATGTTTCTAGTTTCTGTCCATTTAGCAATATGTTAGCTGTGGGTTTGTCATAGATGGCACTTACTATTTAGAGGCGTATTCCTACTATACCTAGGTATACATTTGACAATGCCTGTTTTTCTTGTTTTAAAGTAATTTCATCCACTTTTCTCTTGTCTTAAAAATATTTATTCCCCATCTTTGATGCCTGGCACTTTCATGGCATGCAGATGTGTGTGGCAGCTTCTTCCTGGGAAGGGCCTTGCTGATGTAAAAAAAAAAAAGGCACTTGGTTTCTGCACTCCTGGGAAGCACTAGGGTCCAAGCATAGCAGTTGGCACGAGCCTCTACAGGAAAGCCTTGACCATTTGCTCCCAAGTCCTACTCATTCAGCCACTCGCATGCCCACTTATTCACAGACAAGCAGGCACAATTTTCCATACACTCACTTACACTGGGACTTTCATAGTCTGACTGACTCCGCAGGCGTCTTCCTCCTTTCCTCCTATTTTATTTTCAACATATTTTGGTATTTATTACAAATAATTATTGATTTATTACTGTTTGAAATTAATAAATATAAATATTTTAACAATAACAAGATGAACATACTTATTTGCTCTTATAGATTCTAACTTTTATGAGAAAAATTAATTATTCATATATGTGAATGAGAGAGACTAGATTTGTTTGTTTTTACCCTACTGTCATGACAAAATTTTTTCTAGAAATGTTATTTTGAGGAATGAAGATGATTGAAATGTTCGGTTCAGGTCAATATCTTAATAATGTTATGCCAACATTGGCACCATTCACTGAGTAATCTTGCAGGCAACTATCTTAAATTATTCTCCTGTGTTTATTTTGCTTTTATATTTTAAAAAATTATGAACATTGAAAGTGGGGTACACTGCTTGACAAATAGGAAAATAAATTAAAAACTTGTTTCTTGAAATCAAAAGTTATTCAATTCAAAACGTTGATTAGTTGCAAGAACACAGTAGCATGTTGCAAGAGAACTTTAATTAATTTGTAAGAACACAGAAAATATTAGATGCATTATAAATGAAAATTTAAAGTTTCATAATAGCATGGTACATTACTGTCTTTATGGTAAACATATTCTGAACTTCAGGCATTTGGGGACTGAATTAGTTGCCTCCTCAGGATAACTCTATACTCCTTAATTACTGGGTTTCTTTAAGCCAGACATTGTTCAAAGCTATTTTCCACATATATTAACTTATGAATAAGACCAGCATCATAATTTGTGAGACCAGCTGCAAACTGAACATGCAGAAACTCTTTGTTCAAACATTATTAAGATTATCAAGTAAGCAACAGCAAAGCACTAAATTATGGGGCTTTTCTGAAGAGATGTTAATAGCTTTTACATGGTCATAAAGCTAAGTGGAAAAGCTGAGATCTGAACTCAGGTAATTTTCAACTGTAGTCTGTGCTTATATTATTCATACTATAATGTGTCTTCCTCTCACTACATGATAGAAGACATACACAAAAATTAAGATAGTAATATATGATGCAAGAAAAAGTCTTGACCTACAATAAACATGTAATCAATTTTATTTTATGAATATATATTTAACATAAGATTAAAACCTAACACTATCAGTTTTAACATCCATTTTAAAATAGTTTTGCAAATGAAAGTTATTCTTTATTCTCTCCCAAACTACAGTGCTTCAGGGTAATATATTCTGTTCAAGTTTAGTACATTACTTTTCTCCTTTAAGCCTAGATGAGAAATAACATTTAAAACAATCACACCATATTTTCAATGGAAATCTTTTCTTCTAACAACTTATATTGAACTTATAATGAAATTCTCTTTATGTAAGTTATTTTTATAATTGGTACCAGTTTACTAGAATTGATCTGTGAAATTAAATTTATCCTTTGTCACTTTGTTTTAAAAACAATAAAAGAAAGATTGAGAGTGAAAGAGAAAATGAGTGAGGAAAAGAATGAGAAAGAGAGAAAGGGAGGGATAGGGAGAGCAAGAAGGAGAGAGAGAGAGAGAGAGGGAGAGAGAGAGAGAGAGAGTTATATTTTCTAGTGTGAAAATATAACTGTTCATTTTTATTCAAAGATAATATTGCTAATTGGGTTGTTCATGATACAAAGAAATATAATCTCTATTTCTGAAAAAAGAAAAATTAATTAACCTACTATTCAAAGCTGTTGCTAATCACTATCATTCTAGAATCTTTAAATCACTATTTTAAAAAAATTCCCTTGAAATCACTGTAATTATTCATTTGTTTCACTGAGAAACATGGCCAAACTGGTCATATATGTGTACATTGCACTATTGTCAACAGATACAAAGAAGAGTTTAATTATAAAAGAGATGTTGTATCACCAGAGTACACAAGCTTGTTAACAATACGATTTAAAAAGAAATGTACTTTTGTAAATTCTAGGACATAGAATTGTTGATTCAATATTTAAGAAATAAGACAAAACTTAATTTATAAAAAATTGATAGCTTTATAGGACATTATCAATTAGAGGATATTTTTCATTTTATTGAAAAATTGCTATTTTTTCAAATCACTTAAATCTATTACTTGTATCATTTCAATTTTACTAGATTATGTTTCATGTTCGAATGTTTCTGCATGTATAGACTGCCTGCATTTCTTCTTGTGAGACCGCTATCTTCAAGCCAGCAATGGTCTATGAAGCTGTTTGCACACTTTCAAACTCTTTGAATCCTTCTGTTATCAGCCAGAAAATAATTTCTTTTACATAAATGATGTAATTAGTTATACTCAATGAGGAATTCTGCCTTTTACCATGTTATGTAACATAACCCAAGAGTAATATCACAGGGCAAGGCTCATGGAGCCATCTTAAAATTCAACTCATCCAAAACATGAACTAATTTATAACTCTATGATTTGAACTATGACTATGTCTTGAGAAAATTATGGTTTAAATAATATTGAAGTTAATTTGGAGGGTTGTTTATTTTTATGCTGACTGTCTGAATAGATGACTGCAAGATTAACTTCACTATCAATTGGTGAATACTCATCAAATTTTGCTTTCTTTATTACTTTGCCCAACTAAGTAAGAAAAAATGATCACTTTTCTACCCCAGCCACTTTGTTTCCTCACAAAAATAAGGGAATTATCCATTTTAGTTAGAACCTAGGCTACAGCAAATATTTAAAAGATAAATTAGTAAACTGCCTTTACCTTGTCCTAACATCAAGCTTATTCATAAATGTGTATAATTTTGATGTCTTATTTACTTCTCCAAATAGAATAGTACTATATAAAGAGAAGATTTATTGTGTAAGTGTTCTAGCAATGTGTTGAAGAAACGGAAGTTATCAATCATAGTGAGAATAGACTATATCCACTACAGAATGTATACATTTCTGATTAAAAACTCGCAAAATTGTTAAATGCCATCAAATTCAGGGGTACCTACACAGACATATAAAGGACTAGTGATAGCATCCATGGAATCCGTTGTTTGACAATACTGTGTTCAAATTTGAATATTCATCTTTTTTTTTTTTTTTTGGTGACATTGCACAATTCACTCTTCCTAGTGAGTATTTTTTTTGTTTGTTTAATTGAGAGTAAATAAAATAATTGCTGTCAAAATATGCAATATATTCTAATAATCTTCTTCCTCCTTCATAAACAATTTCAAACATCCATGACTGATTTATTATTTAAGAAAATGAAAAACCTGGCAGGGAATGAAATGATTATGCTATGATATTACTTTGTATTGCATTTCTGTGTCTGACACTATGATTCATGATTCTTATTAATTAATGGTATAACATTGGTTATATATTTTGTAAACATTTGAATTTTATTTTATTTTATTATAGAGATGTAGGCTACAAATGAGGTTTAGTTACATAGGCAGTCTGCATGCAGGTGAAGCTTGGGCATCCAACTGACCCTCATTCCCCTGGTAGTGGGTCTAGTGTCCTTTGTGTTGTCATCTTCCCCCTCACTCCTTCCTTCCTCTAGCAGTTCCCAGTAACTGACAATCTCTCACTTGTGTTCATGTGAGTATTATTTAGGGCACACTTATGAGTGTTAACATACAGTATTCAATTCTTTGTTTCAGCAAAAGATCACTTAGTATGGTGGTCTCCGACTCCATACCTTTTGCTGCAAAGTTCAAGATTTCATTCATCTTTATGACTGCATAATACTCCAACATGTATACATATCACATTTTATTTATCCAGTCCATTTTTGATGGACAGTAGAATTGGTTCTATTTTGAATAGCGTGGCAATAAACATGCATGGACATGTGGTTTTTGTAGAACAATTTATGATTCTGCAGGTATATTCCCTGGAGGAGGATTGCTGAATCATATGGAAGGTCAATTTTTAGTTCTTTAAGAATTACCACACCACTTTCCATAGAGGTTGAATTAATTTGCACTCCACTTACAGTGTAGAAACATTCCCTTTTCATTGGACTCATTCCAGTGTCAGTTGTTTTTTGACTTATTAATGACAGTCATCCTTACTGAAGTTAGGAGGTATCATATTGTAGTTTTGATTTGCATTTCTCTGGTGATTAGTAAAGCTAAGCATTTTTTCTTGTGTCTATTCCCTGCTTTTATGTCTTCTTTTGAGAAATGTCCATTCATGTCCTTTGCCCACTTTTGAATGGAGTTGTTTTTCACCTTTCAATTCATTTGAGTGCCTTGTAGATCCTAGATTTTAGGGTGGTGTCAGATGCATACTTTGCAAATACTTTTTCCCATTCTGTGGATTTTCTCTTCATTTTCTTGATGGTTTTTTTGCTGTGCAAAAACTTTTCAGTTTGATGAGGTCTCACTTGTCTTTCTTACCTTTTATGGAATTAGCTTTTGGGAATTTTGTCAAGCATTTGTTGCCTACTTCGATGTGCATAAGATTGTTTCCTATGATTTAATCTATGATTCTTAAGATTTTGTGGTTTTATGTTTAGGTCTTTGATTCATTTTTACATGTGGTGAAAAGTAGGGGTCCAGATTCATTATTATGCATGTATTCGATCAGGTTTCCCACCACCATTTGTTAAACACAGTCTCCTTTCCCTAATGATTGTTACTGGTGACTTTGTCAAAGATAAGTGTGTTAAGAGATCATGATTTTGCTTCTGAAATCTCTCTCCTGTTCCCTTGGTGTATATATCTATTCGTGTACTAATACCATGCTGTTTTATTAATGGTAGCCTTATAATAAAGTTTAAATTCTGGAAGTGTAATAACAACTCCTTTTTCCCTTTTGCTGAGGATTGTTTTGGCTATTCGTGCTCCTTTCTGTATTGTCATTTCCAGGTCTGAAAAAAAAATGGCGTTGGTAATTTAATGGGTATTGCATAAAATCTTCAATTGCCTTGAGTAGGAGGGACATCTTGACAATACTGATTCTTCCAATTCATGAACAAAGCATGTTTTTTCATTTGTTTGTGTCATCTTTGATTTCTCTGAGCAGTATTTTGTAGTTCTCATTGTAAACATCTTTCACTTTTCTGATTAGTTAGATGCCAAGGTAGTGTGTGTGTGTGTGTGTGTGTGTGTGTGTGTGTGTCTATTGTGAATTAGACTGTACTTTTTATTTGACTCTCTGCCTGCTTGTTGCTGGTGTATAAAAATATAACTGTATTTGGAAATTGATTCTGTACACTGAAACTTTACCAAAGTCATTTATCAGTGCAAAACTTCTTGGGTTTTCAAGGTATAGAATCACATCATACTCAAAGAAAGATAGCTTATACACCTGATTTCCTTCTCTTGTCTGATTGCACTGGCTAGGACTTTCAGCACTATGTTCAACAGAAGGGGTAAGAGTTGGCATACTTGTCTTGTTCTCTAGGAGAATTCTTCCAGCTGCTGCCCATTGAGCAAAACGTTGGCTGTGGATTTATCACAGATGGCTCTTACAGTCTTGAAGAATGTTTCTTCTATGCCTATGTAATCAAGGGTTTTCATCAAGAAGGGATGCTGGGTTTTGTCAAATGTTTTCTCTACATCTAATAATATAATCATGTAGTTTTGGTTTTATATCTCCTAATGTATTAAATTACTTTTATGGTCTTGTAAATGTTGAACCAGGTCTGCAACCTGGAAATTATGTCCATATGGTCATTGTGGATGTTGGTTATGATGTGTTGTTGGATCCAACTTGCTAGAATATTTTTTGAGAATTTTTATGTCTGTTTATCAAGGAGACTGTACTTTAATTCTCTTTCTTTTTTGAGTCTTTGCTAGGTTTGAGTATCAGTGTAATGTTAGCTTCATAAAATGGTTTGGGGAGAATGTCATCTTTCTTGATTGATTGGAATACTTTTGATAAGATTGATATCAGCCGGGCTTGGTGGCTCAGCCTGTGATCCCGCGCCTTTGGGAGGCTGAGGTGAGTGGATTGCCTGAGCCCGTGGGTTCGAGACCTGCCTGGGCAGCGAGACCTCATCTCTATAATAAATCAAAAAATCAGCCGGGCGTGGTAGTGCATGCCTGTAATTCCAGCTACTCGGAAGGCTGAGGCGGAAGGATCGCCGGAGCCCAGCAGGTCGAGGCTGCAGTGGCCGGGAGCAGCCACTGCACTCCAATCTGGGTGATAGAGTGAGACTCCAACTCAAAAAAAAAATTAAAAAAATATTGATATCAGTTCCTTCTTATCTGTCTTGTAATATTCCGCTGGGAAGCCATGTGGTTTGTAGCTTTCTCTTTGTGGGGGAGATTTCTTCTGACTTGTCAATTTTCTATGTTTTTATTGGTCTGTTTGGAGTTTCAGTTTCTTCTTATTTCAACCTTGGAAAGTTGTGTGATGTCAGAAAGTCCTCCATTTTCTTTAGGTTTCAAGTTTATTTTGCATACAGGTGTGCATAGTGATCTCTGACAATCTTTTGGATTTTTTCAGTCAGACTTTACCTTTTGTGTTTCTTCTTGCGTGTATTTTATTTGTACTTTCTTTTTCTCTTTCTGGCCAATCTGGTTAGGCATCCATCAGTCTTATTTGTTCTTTCCGTGAACCAGTTTTTATCTTGTTAACCTTTTCTATGACATTTTAGTCTTCTAAGTCCTGCAGTTGTTATTTTATCTTGATTATCTGAATTATTCTGCAGAAGTAAGAATTTAGATGATCTTGCCTTTCCAACTTTCTTAGATGTGACACTTGGCTATTTACTTGTAATCTTTCTGTTTGCTTAATGTGTGTGTGCGATGCTATGAATTTTCTTCCTAACACTAGTTTCATGGCATTCCAGAGATTCTGGTAAGATGTGTCTTTTTTACACTTGTTTCCAGGAAACTTTTTTATTCTATCTTGCTTTCCATGTTAAATCAGAAGTCATTTAGCAATGTGATGCTTGGTGTCCATGTCTTTGTGTATTTTGGAGGGATCTTTTTGATGTCAATATTTATTTTTATTCCACTATGCTCTGAGAAGATGCATGTTATTATTTCAATCTTTTGAAATGTTTTTGTGCTTGATTTATGTCTGGGAATGTGATCGATTTTAGAGTATGTTCCATGTGCTGATGAGCAAAATGTATAATCTATAGTTGTTGGATGAACTATTCTGTTGATATATACTAAGTCCATTTAATCAAGCATCGAGTTGAGGTTCCAGATCTATCGTTGGTTTTCTGACTCGATGATCTAGTTAAAGCTGTTAGTGGAGTATTTAAATTTCCAAATATGATTGTGTGAGAATGAGAATAAATGTCCTCTCTTAGTTTACTTAGTAGTTGCTTTGTGAAATATTGTTCTACAGTGTTGGGTGCATATATGTTTAAAATGGATATTTCTTGCTGGTGGATTGAGACTTTTGTCATTAAGTAATATTCTTCTGTGTCCCTTTTAACATTTGATGGCTTGAGGGTTGTTTTGTCTGATATCAGAAAAGCTACTCCTACCTTCTTCTGTTTTCTGTTTCACTGACAGACCATTTTCCAGGCTTCAACTTTGAGTCTGTGGTTGTTCTTCACAGTGAGATGAGTTTACTGGAGGCAGCAGATTGTTATATCATGCTGTTTAAATTCAGTTTGTCACCCTATGGCTCTACAGTGGTGCATTTAGTTCATTCACATTCAAGTTGATTATGGAAATGTGAAAATTTATCCCTGCAATGGGACTCTTAGGCAGAGAGTTGCTTTGTTTTTATCAAACTTGCATTTATAAATATGTGTGTGTGTGTGTGTGTGTGTGTGTGTGTGTGTGTGTGTGTTTTCATTATTTCTTTTATGCTTGCATAGTAGAAGCAGATTACTATATGTCTAAGGGCTGGTCTGCTATGTGATACCTTGTGAGAGTTCTCTGTATCTCTTGGACTTGAATGGTCATGTCTCTAGTGAGGTGAGGTAAGACTTCATGGAATGCTTGTTCCATGGTGTTTTCTTTTTCCCTTTCTGCTTCAGGGATACCAATCAGGTGTAGATTTGGCTTCTTGGCATAGTTTATACCTCTTAGAGGCTTTGGTCCTTCATTTTAAAGTTTTAAAAAATGTATTCAGTTAATTGGTTTGTTTCATATTTTGGTCTTCAAGCACTGAGATTCTTCTGTGTGGTTGATTTTGCTCTGTATTTTTATTACTTTGTTATTTATTATAAGGATAAATTTCTTTATTTCCATTATTTTAGAATAAGACTTTTTTTTTTTTTTGCCACTGGCCATTTCTACTTTTGCTTCCTATATGATTTAGTTGGTTTTTGCTTCTTGTTTCTCTTGATTCATGTTTATTGTTTCTATCCAATCTGATTTCTTTGTCTTTCATCTGGAGCAGGTCATTGTGGGAGATTTACATTGTGCTCTTATGGCCGTTTTTTCAGTCACTGTGTCTTTAGGACTTGGAGGGTTGCTTGCATTTTTCTGTTGATTTTCTCTCATTTGCCGTAGGCTTCTTTTCCTTCTCTATAATGTTGTCACTCAGTGAGAGAGGGAGAAACATTCACTTCTGCTCCTTGCCTCACTCTGTGACAGATTTCTATTATTGCAGCTTCTCTCTCCCACTGCTAAATTAGTTGAACCAGTTTTCAGTCCTTGATACATGTGAACAATAACTGGGAGTGGGTGAGCTGGCTTGTCTTATAATAACTCACTTTACTCCTTCATCTTATGGGACTTCAGTTCCTGTACTAGCCTGGACCACCCAACTCCCATGCCTTCCATGGCTTTCAGGACTCTGTGTACAAAGAGATCCTCATTGGGTACAGGTTACATAGGCAGCTTAGTCTCTACTCTCTACCTTGCTCAGCAAGATAAATACTGTCTGTTTTTCCACTAGAAGCTGACAATGCATGTGACAGTCAGATTCACTCTGCTGGTGAGCTGTTTTTCTGCCTGGGAGAGAGCTGTCACCACAGCAGCTAGTGTGAGTTTTGTTATTCGTGTGGGACCAATAGCGTGCACACAGCTGGGAAGGAATAAACTGACTCATCTTAGAATTACTTGCCTCCATCCTTCATTGGGTGGGACTTCAGTTCCTGTATTAGCTTGGCCCACAGTAAGGCGTAAGGCACCCAGGGTCCCATGCATCCCATTGCTTTCTGATTTCTGTGTGTACAAAGAGACCCTTACTGGGGGCAGGGTGTATTTGTGACTGGGTCTTTACTCTCTGCCTTTCTCAGCAACGGAGACATGAGTCTGTTTCTTCTCTAGCTGCCAGAAGTAGATGTGTCAGTCAGAATAATTCTACAGGCATTTTTTGTCTTGTTTTTGTTTTGTCTGGGAGCTGGCTGCTACAGCAGCAGTCAATATGAGGGTTTTCTCCCTGTTTCACTTGGGCTCCAGTTGCCCTAGGCAAATTTCCTCCTACATGGGACCAATGGCTTATGCATGGCTGAGAAGGGGTAAACTGACTTTAAATGTCTTAGAATCGCTTACTCCTTTCCTTCACTGATCAAAGCTTCTGATTTAATCCAAGTCTGGAACTGAGTGGAGTTGGGGCAGTGGAAATCCTGCATCTGCCATCACTTTTTGGTCTCTATGCAATCCAGTAGACCTCTGCTGGGTGCAAGTTGTTTTGCTCCTCCAAAAATGTTCAGAGCATCTTCATCAATCTTGTGGCTAAGTCCCCATTGCCCTTCTCACTAAGCAAGAAAGGTGCTGTTTTGCTGCTCCACTGTGACCATTTTGGATTCCACCTCTATATCGTTTTTCTCAGTATTGGCTCTTTTATGTGCCTGAACCAGGAAAGTTTTCCTTAAAACAACATTGCAAAATGGTCAGATTATTTGAGGAATCTCTGAGAAAGACACACCATCTGGTTCATTTTTTATTGCTTATAACTGAATACCTAAAACTGGGTAATTTATAAAGTAAAGGGATTTATATCTTACTGTTATAGAGGCTGCCATATTTAGGGCCAAATGGTCACATCTGCTCAGGGAATCATATGGAGAAGAAACTGAACGTGCTAGTCCATGTCTCTTCCTTTTCTTATGAAGCAACCTATCCCAGTGCCAAGATAATCTATTAATCCATTAAAATCAATCTGTTTATAAGGACAGAACCCTCATGACCCAATTTTCCTTTAAAGGCCCCATCTCTCAACCCTGTCACATTGAGGATTCAGTTTTAACATGAGTTTTGAAAGGGATTGATATTCAAACCATTGCACACCCTGAGAAACTATGATTTTTTTTTTTTTTTCACATTTGGTGGTAGAGACCAGTCTTCTGAAGTTACTTCTAGAGTTAAAACACACAGATACACACAAACTCATACAAAATATATCTTCTGATATCATTAAATTATACAAGCTAAAGTAATATGCTCAGACAAAAAATAGCATATGAAATATTAAGGCCTAAATTAGAGTAGATTAAGAGACAAAGAGTTGCTTATTATTGGATTTAGCAAAGAAAATAATAAGATGAAGCATATTTCACAATACTACAACAAAGATTTTTAGTATATAAGAAGACAGAAAAATTCAGTCCCTTAGAAGCAATCACAAATAGGGCATACTTTTCAAAATATCACATGGAAATGTTAGGCATGTTGAAAGTGGTGAAAATTGATACAGTCCAGTCTCCTGTGAAATTGAGCAATGCATGTTCCCCAGCTTACATAGAGGAATAAAATAGACCACTGACAGTCAGAACCTAAAATCTACAGTACTATCTAGCTAAAAGAATAAACAGAATATATTATACTGTTGTTACATGAAGAAATTCCTCTTGAATGGGAGAATTTTTAAACAAAAACTCAACTAGAACTACCAATATATAAACAACAGTAATCTTCAAAGTAAACGAAGATTACTAAAAATAGGTATTCATTTGAAGGACTTACTTTTCAATTTGTATTTTATAAAGGTTTCTACGTAAAACTTTAAGACTTCTCAATTGCAGTTAAGAAACTGAGCTCTTTGAACAGTGGATAATTTTCTTATTTAAACAGAAAATATCAAAGTCAGAATACTTATTAGGCAAATAATTCATGCAAACTGCACTTTAGGTATCCTATTTATTTTCTTACTGGAGTAATGGCATAACCCAAAAATGTTTTTTATTAAAATGTATTTATTGAAAAGAAACAAATGAATGGAAATACAAATCAGTATGTGTGAGACAATATTAATAAATTTAAAACTGATAAAATAGAGAGAGAGAGAGAGAGAATCAGAGAGAGAGACAGAGTGTTTGTTTATGAATAAAGAAAGATAACCTAATTTAAAACTGGACCAGATACTTAAAGACATATGTAGCCAAAGACAATATAAAAAAAGGATCAACTACAGTAATGTAAATGCACATTCACAGACCCACTCATATAAATATTTATGAGAAAAAACTTGACAATCCTAAGCATTGGTGAAGATATGAGTCATCAGGAGTTCTTACATTGTGTTGATGGGAGTCAAAATCTACCACTTGGTAAATAATCTTGGGTTTTCTGGAAAAGTAAAACACAAGTCAATAACCTAAGGAAATATGGGCAAATATTAATCAAAAACTGTGAATGCGTATGTAATTACAACATCATAATTGCCAAACATATTTTAAAAAATCTCCAATGTTCATCAACGGAATGGATAAATTTTGGTAACAAATATTATGCACCAAAGAAAATCAACTAACTACATATGTAAATAATAACAAATAGTTTTAGTCAACAAAATACTCTGCCAACACAGCAAAATTCAAAAGATAGTACATTCTATGATTCCTCTATATAGAGTTTAAAAGCAGGCAAAATGTATACATGGAACTAGAAATCATCACAAGGTTGTCATGGAGAAAATGCAAATGGTGGGACCAAGAGAAGACATCAGGGAGTTTTCTTAAGTGCAGGAAATTTATGGCCTGCATGGAGTTTACATGGATTACATTTTTTTTTTTTTTGAGTTGTAATTTCACTCTGTGACTGGAGTGCAATGGTCACTTCCGGCCACTGCAGCCTCAACCTGCTGGGCTCCGGCGATCCTCCTGCCTCAGCCTTCCAAGTAGCCGGAATTACAGGCACGTGCTACCACGCCCGGCTGATTTTTTGATTTATTCTAGAGATGAGGTCTCGCTGCCCAGGTGGGTCTCGAACCCGCAGGCTCAGGCAATCCACTCACCTCAGCCTCCCAAAGGCGCAGGATTACAGGCTTGAGCCACCAAGCCTGGCTCACATGGATTAAATTTAAACCAACACATTGAGATGTATGTTTATGATTTTTGCACTTTTTATATGTATTTTAAAGTTTTAAAATATTAATTAGAAATATATTGAAGGCATTCTGATGAAACTCATAGTTACTTTTTCACTCTTCAGATCAAAAGAATGCAATAAAATTGCCCTCAAGAATATAGTATTTCATAGCTATTGCTTGTCTTCCTGATAAATAAATACTAGAAATTTACTTTAAATTTTATCTAGAATTCTCACCAAGTTTTACCACTGAAATAATGAATGTGCTGTAAGTCACAACACTAACGCAGCCTTCTGAAATTTAATTTTCTTCTTAGGTTAACATATAAGTGGCACCAGAAGAGACAAAAATTCAATATCCTTTTATATTAATTTGATAAGCGATGGCTATTTCAGTACAGTGTAGTCATCTTTGTAATAGTGCTGGTTATTTTATATTTTGGAGACTGTATTACATATTTGAAAATATGTGGTTGTCAGTCAGAGGTGCAGACTTTACCCAAGTCTTGGTTTTGACTTTTAACACCCACCGCCCTTTGTATGATGTATTTATTGCAAAGGGCTTGTTGTTATAATACTAATCTTCTATGGTTCTTGTGTGACTAATGTAATAATGCAAATAAAGCATATCTAATCTCAAGATTCATGGCACATTGAAAATGCTCAGTAAATGTAACTACATCAATTTTAAAATAATGCATTATAATAAAATAGGAAAAAATCATTAAATAAAAATAGTAATGAAAATATACTCATTCCAAAATTGTACTGTGCACAGTTTATTGCTACTGCTTTAGAGCTGGTCATAAAGTTCATAGTTCAGGTTTTATTTGTTTTTCATTATGTTGTATTTAATTCCTTTTTGCTTAAAGAAACATACATTGCAGCTGAAAGATAAGTGAGAAAATATTCAATACCAGATGTGTTTGCATAGGCAACCCACAAAAAAAAAATGGAATTTTGGGATTGGCTATAAAATCTGCTTTAGGTTTAAAGGGAATGAGCATGAAATTAACATTAAAGAATGAAGCTATAGTAGTCTAAAATGTGCAGTGGTGAAACTGTTACTTAAATAATTTCCTGTAGTTCTTTGGAATAAAATTCCTACTAAAAATATAGCTGTGGAAGACAAAATATTGACTAACACAGTATTTGTCCTGAGCACACAAAAAACAGTGATTATGGAGTAGGTAAGTAATTCTTACATTGCTGAAAGTTTTTAAAAAGAAATCAGCATGCTTTTTCAGGTTCATGCTTCAAGCATTTATCAAGAACCCGTAAATTTTTTATAACTATTTGTAAATATATATTGTCAAATACCATACAAAAACATTGTCATTGGTAGGAGATTAATTGTGATATAGGTTGAATTCACATACTTCCCAAATTTGTTTTGCCAAAATTATTAAAAATAATAAGAACTGATCATTGGAATAATGACATTTAGAAGTATTTCGATAACTTTGAGGACCACAAGTTGAGCCTTTCTAGTCAGTAGAGACAGTTACCCTTCCACTGTGTGATAAAATCTGTCATACATTAATTGGAAATCCACTAAATCCTCAATATAGGTAGCTACCTTTTGAAGCTCTGTTAATTTGCTTCATTTCTACTACTCCTGAATGAGTCTTGACCTGTAATTATATTCAGATTCCAGGCCTATCCTAGTGTGCTATTAAGAAGTTGAACCTGGGATGTCAAAATTATTTAAAGGTTGAAAGGAGAGAACCCTTGAAGTGAAGAGTATACTTAGTTTAACCTAGCCATTTTAAAGCAACATAGCCATTTTACTTAGGCCTCACCCTTTGAAATTCCCTGCCTTCACAGCTTGCATGGCCTGTACATCCTTTTACCTTATAATCATTAGTAAGAAAAATGCTTTTGTTTTAGACATTAGTGATTATATAGAACCTCTTGAGCATGTCCAGCTTGCTAAAAATGAATCTTTTAGGCATTCGTATTGATACTTTATTATCTGCTTCCCGTAATGACCTCCAGCACATGACTGGGAAGCATGTTTGCTAGTATATTGTTAACAGCCAAACGTGATCCAGCCCACCACCTGAGTTCATGGAACTCTTATAACTGATTATGTCAAGATACAAGATTCATGTGACTACTAAAGAAACTGAAAAATGCAACTCTGGACATTCCTTTGGGCCCAGACCTCCTCCAGGTCTAAGCCCCTTGGCTTTAGGGGCTTACTTTAGAGTCCTTAAATACTCCTGGTCTTTAGCCTGCCATGCCATACTTGCCTTGGAGTGTTGGCCCCCTTTCCATCTGTGAAAGGCGAATAATAAACTTTACTTTTTTCTACTTTCTTCCTTGTTGCAATCTTTCATTATTACCACAGCACCAGCCCACATTGCCTCAGTTTACCCTTTCAAGGTTTTCTAACTTCTACCTTCAGAATCATGAATAATTAGTGAGTTTGCCAAACTAAGAAGAAGGAAAGAACAACATACTAAGTTCGAAATGCTTCATCTAGCAAAATGTTCTCTCTCTCTCTTTCTTTGTGTTACATCTTTGAAAAAGACTCAGCGGTAGTATATGCAGCATATTAAACTAGAAATCTCTGGATATAGTCAAGAATCTTTCTGTCTAATATAGTATTCATTAACCAAATGTGGCTATGAAGTAATTAAAATGTGATTAATCCAAATTAAGATGCTTTACGTGTAAAATGCACGTATTTTAAAGACAATATAAACAAAGTTAAAATATTAATACATTTTTATTGGTTATATGTTGAAGGGACATTTCATATATTAGATTAAATAAAATATATTATTAAAATATTTTTAAATTTTAATATGGCTATAAGGTAATTTAAAATTATATATGTGGCTAACTCTACATTTGACACAATACTATACTTTTAGGAGAAAGAATCTAAAGACTTAGAGAGATTGAGGTGTTGAACTAGATCTGTCATGTGTGTCTGGTTCTCCCAACTATTAACTAAGTCCTCCAACAAGGCCCAGAGGTCATTTTCTTCATTGGTACTCGGACAGTTCATTAGTGAGTTGAGCACCAACATTCTTGAAAAAAACTGAATGAATATAATCAGGAATCTCTTAATATAAATGAGGAGTTGTAGTTTTTAAATTCTCACTAAAATGATGAAATGAATCTAGATTTTTTGTATCATTAGCCAGTTCTCACAGCTATTGTAGTGGGCAGTAAGGCAGAATGGATCTCACTATATCATGAGGCTGTTAGGCTGTTCTTTAGCATGTAGGGTTTATTCTAAAACAGTCACTAACACATAATTCTGTTTATTCCATGTCCATAATGTATAGGTCAGATAATATAAGAGTAGATGTAGGAGAGGCACACAAATTGATTTTAAATTGGTCTTGGTATTTATACAGAAATGATTCAAACAAGGATGACAATGAGAGCCTCAACTTTTCCTTAGTTATTCCTAAATTTTAAAATAGTCATCTTCCTGATTTTCAATCTAAGATGGCCACTGTGGAGCAAAAGACTGGCACCTCTCTCACTGAGTGAGACAGAGAACAGAAATCCAACTGACTTTCCACCAGCAGTAGAAGAGTTCCTTTTTCTATGCATCCTCACCAGCATCTGTTGTTTGTTTTATTAATGATGGCCATTCTTTCCGGGGTTAGGTGGTATCTCGATGTGGTTTGATTTGCATTTCTCTGATGATTAGTGAGGCTGAGCACTTTTTCGTGTGTCTGTTGGCTGCCTGTGTATCTTCTTTTGAAAAGTGTCTACCTCTTTAGAAGAAAGTGTGGTGATTTCTGAAAGAACTAGAAATTGACTGTCCATATGACCCAGCAATCCCCTATTGGGAATATACCCAGAGGAACTCAAATCATTCTACAGAAAAGATACCTGCACACGGATCTTTGTTGCAGCTCTATTCATAAGAGCAAAAACCATGGAGCCAACCATGCTGCCCATCAAAACTAGACTGGATAATAAAAATGTGGTACATATACACAATAGAATATTATGCAGCCATAAAGAAGGACAAACATATGGACTTTGCAGCAATTTGGATGGACTTGGAAGCTATAATATTGAGTGAGCTATCACAGAACTAAAGAACAGAGTACCACATTTTCTTACTCACAAGAGGACCTTGAATAATTATCATAATACTATAAGAAAGGGATTGACAGTAGTGGGAAACTATCAGGGGAGGGGGTGAGACTGGCAGTTGAGGGAAACTGCCATGGGAGGAGGGGCTCACTTCATCAACAAGGGTACCTGCATAGTGAAAATGTGTATACCTAACCCTGAATTATACCCCATATCTTTAAAATGAAAATAAAAATAAAAATAAAGAAACCCAGCTGCCAGTAGACGCAGACACCCTGAACAGTTTTGGATAGATGAAGCACCTAAACTCAGCCAAGTTCTCTTTGAGCACATAAAGACCAGAATGTGATGATAGACTCTGGAATCCAGGTGTCCCATTGTCTTCCATGCACCAGGCTTGCATATGAACTGAAGCCCTGTCCTGTGAATGAGAGAGGGTGAATGATTCTGAAGCACTCTGGGTAGGTTCCTCTCTTTCCAGTCATGCACAAGTCACTGGTTCCACATGGGAGGAATCTTGGTCAGGGCATAGTGGTGGACTTTTGGAGCCCAAGAAGAATGGGGAACAAATCCATACTCAAACAGTCCCCCCGAAGTGCACCGTATGCCACTAGAGACTGCCACCCAGCTCCCAGGCTGGGAAAGCTCACTTGCAGATTAAACTCAGCTGGCGCCTGGCAGCTAACCCTTCCTCTACCTGATCAGGAAAAATCGCCTGCCAATCTCACATATCCACAAGGCAAATCCTTCCCCTTCCCCTGTGACAGGGAGCTTGTTCTCTTTCAAGTGATGAGTGTGGACTTGAATGGGAAGAGAGCAACATGAAAGGCACCCAAAAGCTTTCAAGGGGGAAGACATGGGCCCTACCCCCCCACCTCTTCCCTCACAGAATACTGCAACAGGGTTTGAAAACTAAACTGACCAGACTAACTATAGGGCCTTTTACAAGGTAGAGGACAGAGTAGAAGTGAGTGTACCTCTGTCTCACTGAGTGAGTGATATCAAATGACTGAATGGGACCAGGAAGAGAAAGGAAGCAAAGCAAACCCCTAAGAGCCCTATGGTAGGATATACTCTCAAAATTCAATAATTAATTTGAACATGAATGAACTGGATGCACCACTGGAGAGGCATAGAGTGGCAAACTGGATACAAAAGCATTTCCAACATTTTGCTTCCTCCAGGAAACTCATATAACTGCAAAGGACACACAGACTCAAAGTTAAAGTACTTAAAATAATCTCAAGCAAATTGAAAGCAGAAAAGAGCAGAGATAGCTATGCTGATATCAGACAAAGCAGACTTCAAGCCATCAAAAGTTAAAAAGGACATGGAAGGACATTCCATAATGCTCAATTCACCAGCAAAAAATTAGCTGTTTAAAAAATATGAGCACCCAACACATGAGCATCAAGGTTTAAAAAAAACTAAAAGTAAACTAAGAAGGACAGTGACACTCACAGAATAATAGTTGGAGACTGAAATACCCCGCTAACAGCCCTAGACAGATCATTGAGGCAAATAAATAAGTAAATAAAGGAGATCCAGAACTTTAACTAAACACTCAGTAAAATAAATGCAACAGACATGTACAGAACATTGCACCCAACAGTGCCAGAGTATACATTCTACTCATCAGCACATGGAACATTCTCCAAGACTGATCACATTCTTGGTCATAAATCAAGCATAACAAACATTTCAAAAGTCAAAATAATACCGTACATCAGAAAACAACAGCAGATGTGTAACACCAGGCTCTACCCCTTTCCCTGTTGCACGCTTGAACTGTCAGGAGCTCTGCTTAGTGAAGAAGGGGGTGAGTGATTCTAAGATGTTTTGAGTCAGTTCACCCCTCCCAGTTATACATGAGTTGTCAGTCCCTTGCAGGAGAAGTATTAGTCAGGACATGATGGGGGTGGGCGGTGGGCAACTACAATAGGGAAAAAAACTTGCCTACCAGTCATTGCTGTGGCAGCCAATTTCCGGGGGGGGGGAGGGAAACAGCCTGCAGAGTGGATCTGTCTGGAACGCCTGCCACTGGAAACTACTGGAGAAACAGACCAGTACCTCTCATGCCGAACATGATAGAGAGTAGTGACCCAGTTGCCTATACACCCTGTATCCAGAAAGGGTTTCTTTGTATACACAGAGACCAGAAAGCCGTAACAGGTGCAGAATTCTGGTCGCCCCACCCTTGCTGTGTGGAGCGATCAGAAATGAAGTCCCACCTAGTGAAGAAGTGAAGTGACTGATTCTAAGATGAGTCTGTTTACCACTCCCAACCACTGGTTTCGACAAGTTTAAAAATGGGAGAGAGAAACTGCAAATATAGTAGAGAGCCTGCCATAGGTTGCAGCTAGCAGCAGAAGTGAATGTTTCTCCCTCTCTCACAGAGTGATGGAATTATAGAGAAGGAAAGGAGAAGAGATCTGTCACCAATGAGGAAAAATCAACAGAAAAACCCAGGCAACATTCAGAATCCTAGAGAGGCAGTAGTGCCTGAAAAAACAGTCATCAGAGCACAAACCATAGAAAACCCCCAGAACAACCTACCCAGATGACAACCACTGAAATTAGAGATTGAATGGAAAAATTTCATCCAAGGACTAAGAGAAACAAGGAGAAAGCTTAACAAAATTGTACAGAAAATAAAAGCAGAGGTGGACAATTTCAAAAAAGTCTATTCTGAATTAATAGAAATAAACAACTCCATCCTGAAATAAATAACAAATCAGCAAGCATAGAAAGCGAAACAACCAAGCAGAGGAGAGAATCTCAGAGATTGAAGACAGATACTGAATAAACCCAATCCGTTTATTCAATATTCAATAAGCTAGTTCAAACTCTAGGGAAAGTAGTGTGGTGATTCTTAAAAGAACTAAAAATTGATCTTCCATACGATAGCAATCCCTCTCCTGGGAATATGCCTGGAGGAAAATAATTTACTCTACCAAAAAGACACTTGCACATGCATGTTTATTGCTGCACTATTCTTAATAGCAAACACATGGAACCAACCCAGCTGCCCATCAAAAGTTGAATGGAGAAAGAAAATGTGGTACATATACACAATGAAGTATTACACAGTCATAAAGAAGAACAAACTCATGGCCTTCACAGCAACGTGGATTCAGCTGGAAACCATCATACTAAGTAAACTATTAAGAAACAAAGAACTGAATATCACATATTCTCACCCATAAGTGGGTCCTGATCACTAATCACATTAGCACAAGAGTGGAATTGGCAGTCACTGGGCACTGCTAGGGAAGGGAAGAAGTAAGGCAGGTAGGGAGCAGGTACCAATATGAAGGGTAACTACATCACCACCAGGAGGAGTGAGGGCCACCTAGAAGCCCACATTTCACCTGCATGTAACCTACTTATGTAGTAAATACTCACTGGTACTCCACAACTTTATAATAAACAAATTAAATAAAAAAGAAAGGCATTTTCCTGACTCTAGATGCTGGACTCCATTTCTAAAAGGATTTAATTTAGAAAGTTTGTAAACTTTAGTATTTTCTCTACCTCTGAGATAAAAATCTTGTACAAAGTCTCTTACTAGTTCTATAATCCCGAAATATCTTTCTCAAGAACTTAGCCACCACTTTGAACTGTAATCATGATGGGAGATGGTGTGTCAATCTCCTATTTTCTATAGGCCATTAGGAGCAGGCAACTTGATTTAAGTTAAAAACTACCTTCTGTTGTAAAGATACAAGGAAGTTTACATTTTCTCTGAGTAAAGCCAATTATTACATATAGGTGGCCAATAACTCCCCCATTCCAACTTTAAAATCTCGTTCACCTTTTTTTCCTCCCTAGTGGAGTTGTGATGTGACTAAATTCTGGCCTTTCTCTCCTATTGTAATAGTGTTTTCAAAAAATCTTTTTCACCTGTTTAAATTTATCCTGTGTGATGTTTGCTTTGACAAAAGAATCTACAATGAATCCATTGTTCAAGAAGCCTAAATTGACTATCAGCCATTATAGTTTCATTATGTTATGGACCAGTAGGGAAAAAAAACAAAACACTGAAGTGATTGTTTTTCTTATTCAAATTTGTTACCTTGTAAATATGAGGACAATTATGTCAGGAATTTGTGAAGTATTCTGCTCTGTCTCACAATATTTTTATTCCAGTAATAAAGTTAATATAAAATGATAGAAACCCAATATGAGTAGGATGAATGAAGACTTTGATTACTCCTGAATGAAAATTTAAATCTGCTACAAGGTGTAAAACACTGACTGCCTGAGTTGTTTCCAGATTCTTAACTCAGAACAGCTGAAGATAAAAAGAATATGAAAATAGAAATAGAAAAAAAATGAATATAAGAAGAGTAATAGAAGAAAGTTGTTGCTAGTTTAACTATAATTCAGTGACAAGGAAATAAGATCAGTATTAACTACTCATATTATTTCTTTTGCTTTGTGAATACTAGATTCTCATTAATTCTTAATTCTTCCTTGTTCTACAGTGAGTTTTCAGTTAAATGCTGCCTGTGGGAAGTATTCATATGAGATTGAAAGAAGGGAGACAGGGAGAAATCATATATTTTCTTTCCCATTTCTTGCTTTGGCAGGGGCTGTAGTGGGTAATTGCAGTTGACAGCAATCTCCAAATGCCTTGAGTCTATACCTGCAATGGGATTTCAGGCTCTAGAATACCATGGGTTATAGTGGCATCCATGAGTATTAACTCCTGACTCAACATAGCAGTGGCAAAACTGTGGACTTTTGCTAGCACAGTTTTCATTCTGCTCATCCATTTCTGCTGTTACATGTCTCTCTAGTGAACTGTTCTGCTGGTATATCTAGAATGTATATAATGCAATACAAGCTAAAATATTTAGAAATAGTCATCATTTACTGTTATTTAAATTTATTGGACATAGAAAACCAACAAAATTTCAGATTTTATTATTTAAAATGATCATGTGTGTTTATAAAAGGCAAATATGGGAAACATATACAAATAACCTCACACAGAATTATGACCCTATCTCACAAATGGAAATGTCAATATCATAAATAAAATACATGTCATGTATAAATAAAATATGAAATTAAATACATAAATGATTAACAACATTCAATAACATGATTTCTGCAAAAAATTTAGTCATGCCACAATAATTGAGAAGTCTACTATATTTATATACTAATTATATTAGATGATGTGAGACTTTTATTATATTAAGGGGTGGTGTTAAATTGTTCTTTTGAGAGTAAAATTATATATTTAGAAAAAACAATTAAGTAGAAGAAAAAATGACACCTCAAGAGATTGAGTGTGTATAGAACTACAAGTTATAAGAAAAGAAATACAATTAAAAAGACTCTGAAGAAAGTGTGGGTGGGAATTTCTACTCAGACAGCACAAGGGAAAGACTTATTTAGTCAGAAAATATTATAAGATAGATTCTCCACAGGAATTCTCCAAATCTCTTGACTCTGTGACACTGTGGAATTGCAAGAAATTCAAACAAATTTTACCTTGTCTTTCTGGGTCAAGTTTACATCTAGGCTACATATTTACTAAGCTCTTCATGAGTGAATTGAACTGTCCAAGGTGCAGTTACCAGTTGCATATTAAATTAAATCAAAACCCTAGAATTCTTTGTGCAGCAGAGATTGATACTAAATTGATTTGGTCATCCTTTAAATATACTAAATATGAGGAGGTTTTTTGAATCTTCTTTTAGATTAGTGTAATTTCCTTGGAATAGGTGTTCTTGTGTGTAGGGATGCCATGGATAATCTATGAGTGTACATTTGTATGGACTATGCACTATTGTGGAGTATTTGGTTTATACAAAAAACAAGAACACTAAATATAGGAAACATTTGCAAAACTTCGGATTCAAATGTGTGTCTAAATATATATTTCTAACGTTTTACTGAAAGTACAAATGGAATGCATATCAGATATGGTTATGCTGATTCTAGATGCCCCACCTGTTTCAGGTGCCAAATAAAGTCCCCTGAAGACTAGCTTTCCACTGCGTGATTGGTGATCGTACAAACACTGCTTCTTCCTTAAAGGCTATAATATATCAGAAAAGAGCAATGTTCTTGGAAAGTGCAGTGACAGGAAATGGGGATGAGAGTTTCAAATGGTTTAACATGCAATAGTAGAAGAGTTTCACACCTGGAGGCAAAATAGAAGAAAGAGATTGATAAAGCGTTTCTGGGCCTGTCATTAGTAGTTAAATGTTGTCTCAAGGTTGCCAGTGCCTCACAGTCCTGGAAGATTGCTGATAAAAATTAAATGAATCTTCTCTACTGTGGAAAGGCACAAACTAATTTTTTGACCATGAACCAATACTAAGGAGAATAGGCATCTGGATATATATAAGGGTAATATATATTTTCCAACAACGAACACATTTTTTTGAATATAGCAGTATGTTAAAGCTTACCAACTGTGACTAATTGAATATTGGAACAATTTGTACTAGACTTTATAACAAAAGTTCAGCTTTCCTGAGACCTGAGAGACTCCTAACTTGTCAGCGTTAATGAAATTACCTTACTACCAGGGAAAGAGCAATCCTATTATAATGAACAAATGAACTACTTCAATTCTGAGAGAAGGATATTTCACTTGGGAGCTAATCAAGAGAAGTAGCTGGCCTGAAACAAGGAAAATAATAAATAAACATAAAGACTTAGAGATGAGACACCATGGACATATGTAAGGTTCTACAAGACAACTAGTATGACTAAAGCTTCATGAGCAAGAGGAAGCAGTATAGAAAAGATTGTGAAGAAGGACAGAAGGCTGGTTATACCAGCTTGGGATTTAGATATCATGGTGGGAGATGGAAGTAACTAGAGAAAGTTTGGGCAGACAGACAGGGTGGGTCCCCAGGTAACAATGTAGCCAACTCCTGGCAGGCCTCTCTGGCTAATACACTCACCTTGGAAAACCAGCTCCCTCTGTACCTCTCAAGCTAGAACTTAAGTACTCACTGCTGGGATGTGAAAACAACTAACCAGCTTGCTGTCAAGTACCAACCTATCATATCACCATTAACCCTCTACCTCCTGCGGATTGGCCCTTAGTACTGACCAATCAGCTCACAGCTAGTACTAGCCTGTTGACTTGGTCTTAGGGTTATATAAGCACCAGGTTCAGTCCCCAGACTGGCACCCACTGTGGGAGTTTTCCATCCTCCCAATAAATCCTGCCTTCTCAATTTCTAGCTGTCCTTGCCCCCCCTTACTCCTAGGCATGAGACAAGAACCCCAACCAGAAGCACTCAAAGGATCTTTGTAGCTGAAAAACCATGCACCCTGGGGACTGACTTGCCCGCCCACTGAGCCAGCAGAAACTGGGAGAGCTGCTAGAAGAAGGTGAGACTCTGAAGCTGAGACACCCTGGGGGCTTTGCTTACCAGCCCAGTAGAGCCAACACTCCAGGGACTAGGCTTGCCAGCCCACTGAATCAGCAACATTCTTAGTGCTTGACTTATCAGTCCGTTAGAGCCAACCCTTCTGCGGTTAGACATATCAGCCCCTGAAGCTGACCCTTTCTGGGACTCAGCTGGCTGACCCATTGAAGCTGACATACTAAAAGCCCAAGTGAACTAAAAAAAACTGTATCAATGGGATATGATGAAAGCACAGGTGGATTGAAGTAGGATAGCTGAAACCTTCAGCACATGAAGGGATTGGGGAATCACCTCAAGATGAAAGCAGTGGCAATGAGGAGACACAGCTCATGGCGTTATTCTCTGAGATTCTGGTATGTTTGTGGGACAGAGGAGACTGGAGATCAGAACCTCCACAAAATCAGGTGCCTTAAAAGTGAAAACCTCTTGTTTAGTAGACTGCAGGAAAAAAAAATCATGTCTTCAAATTTAAAACAACCAGTTTTAAATTAGGAAGTAGATGTAAAGGCAGATAACGAAGTAGAAATTCCAATATAGGTGGTAACTGGAATGAATATTTGGGGAAGGAAAGAGGAATTGACCATTGGATCAAATTGTAGGACATAAAGAAAACTAGGGGATAACAGCTGGATGAAAGTGCTATGACACTCACTAGTGTGAGACCTGATGGGAACATTTATCAACCAAGGTGGTTATAGACCTGTTGCTGTAGACCGACTTTTATAGTTCCCTTTTAGGAAGAAAGCTCTGAAGATGGTTATTTCCCATAGCTAATATCACTTATGAGCTGCAGCAGCTGTGCAGATCAGAGGTTATATATTGTTCACTAAAAATATATATATAATGTATAAAATTAGGATAAAAGAAGAGAATTTATTTCTTATAAAGTGTCTTATCTTGCAGACTGAGCAGCATGCCTCCAGCCAAGACCAGAGATAGGAATCTCTTGGAAGGATTCTGTTAGGTGTGTTCTATGCTGAGGGGGTGGGCTGAGCATATGGATTCAACAGGTTGCAGGAGGAGCTATAAATATTCATTAAGGTGGTCCTGATACATGTGTATTGAATAAACATGCAGGTAACATACAACACATGTTCAGTTTGAGGCAGATAATTAACATTTAAATGTATTACAATTGGTCCTATTCAACAAAATGTCTTTTCAGGATACAAAATAATGCATATTCACAGCCTCTGAAAACTAGTCCATGGTCAGTGGTCTTATCAGGAGAACGTTTTTGAAATTAGTTTTTCCTTCAATGAAAGCTGTAGCTATGTCTGGCGAAACAGGGATTCAGTTAGTCAGAGCCTGTGAACTGAATGAGTTGCAACTGCTCGAATATTGCCTATCCTGAGGCCCAGGTTTGTTAAGCACTAGAGAAAAAGAAAAACTTTGTGTCAGGTAGAAAAATGTAGGGTTGTGTGACCTCACACTTGCCTGGGATGGTCTTAGGTCCTGTTTATAATTTGGTATCTTGTTGTCACAAAGAGTCTGTTCCATCAGTCTTGTGATATTTAGTTTAACATTATTGCTGGTCAGTTGCAGTGTCTAAATCAATATTAAAGGGAGGGAGTATAACATTGCATGTCTGACCTCATGTCCCATCATTGCTGGGAACACAGGTTTTAAGGTTTTTCCAGGTAGGGTCCCTTGGCCGAGAGGAGAGTCATTCAGTCAGTAGAAGGCTTAGGATTTTATTTTTAGTTTAAAATAAATACATGTGTATGTGTATATACATGCACATGGATGTGTATATTTACACACACACACACACACACACACACACACACATACACACTTCAGCCTGTCACACTATCTAAAAATAACATTCCTTCATTCAAAAAGTAAAAAAGAAATATCAAACTTATAACTCAGCTAAAATAACAATTAATAGAATTCTTTCCTTCCAATGTCATAGGGTTGTCATGCAATAATTCCTCTCTTTATCTCATTCCACTAGTTGCTAGGACATGTCTTCATCACCATGTTAAAACGTAACTGATGTAGAAAAGACAGACACTCAGTACTCTGTAAGAAGGATGCTTAGTTGATTTGTGTAACATCCGTTACCTTAACTTAAATATCATGTCTTTAATATTAGTACCTAAACTAAGACAAAATACATTTTTTAAATCTTAGAATTTTGTACTTAAAATTTAGAGAGACAAGGTGATCAATCACCCACTACCTTCTCATTACTCGTTTTTATATTTTATTATTTATTTAAATATGGAATGCATTTATAGATGTTTAGAAGTTCCAGGGAAACTGATGTAAGATCAGCATGTTCAGGAAAATCAACAGAGTCAAGCATGGATATACTTCAATCTTGTCACCATTTTGTCCTTCAGATAACTCTGTACATCTATTTTTTAATCTGTTTTGCTTTTATTTTATCATAAATACCAAATTTGTTATTTAGAATTTTATGAATAATGCCTTTTTAACCTTATTGAAATGAATTCCAAATGAAGGCAGCAGTACTTACCTAAATAAACACATACTTCTCAAAAGCAAAAATTGTCATTGAATCATTTTCTCCTAAAAACACTAAATAAAATCTTAACAAATGTAGCTTATATGGAAATAAATTACTTCTGATATGGCATTCTAAAAATAACTCTGGAATTGTCTTTCCTGCCTCTGAATCAAGGAAATCCACATGTAATCTCATAAATAAATGTGCAATTTAGACAGAATGATTACAACAGAACAAATTTCCATTGGGAACTGAAGCAACCCCAGACTAAGAAAATAAATACTTGCTTATATCAATCGTAAAACAATACTCACAGATGCAATTACAATTACAAATGTTGCATCACATGTAAGGCAATTTCATTTTTGTTGTGAACAAAATAGAAGCTAAAGCTAAAATTTGTCTCATATCACTTGATGAACTTTGTCCTATCTTCTCTTATTGTAAACAACTTCTGAATGTAGAAATAGTATATTGATTTATGTTTAATCAAGGAGTAATGATCACTTTAATCAAAATGTTTTAATTAATGGAATTAATTGGAAAATTTATGATCTATTAAAAATTCCCATGTTTCAAATCATGGCCTGCCAAAATTTAATATAAATTAATTCTTTGTTGGAGGACCTGCCACGTGAGGATTCCTTTGGTACTTTGGGATACATATCTGTCCAAAGCTACTCTACCAAATTATGCAATAAAATATTCCATTGTGAGCTTGGTATCTTTCCTCAGAATGCATTTTTGTTACCTTACCATCAATTTTTGTAATATAATTAGAAAAAGTACTCAGATATTTCTTACATGTTATTATGTAAGTCAAAATAGATTATTAACCACACTACAACATCTATTTGCAATAAGACCTCTGGGGGCATATATATATATATATATATATATATATATAAAATAAAGCAGATTCTTGTCAGGTTATTATGAGAAATAATATCTTCATTATATCTCTTTTTAGAAATTTCTGGTAAAAATAAATAATTGGTACACCAAGGAAATCTAAGTAATAAACATTACATTATTGACATTGCTTTATTGCTGAGGTATATTCTGTTTATGAAGAAGTTTTTAAATCATTCATTATCTCACCAGTGATTTATTATAACAACATGTTTTGTACACATCTTTCAAGCCTACTTATATATTTTCAACTAAATAGGTAGCAATAATATTGCTCTTGTTTCCCAATGTGACTTTCCAAATCATTGACTTCTTTCTGAAAAATCTGCTCCTTTTGAATAATGTCAGCTCCGTTTGAAAAGAATACCACTTACAACATCCTCTCCACATCCTTCTGACATGTGTCAACTTCTGGATGACTTGCTCTCCTTGAATGAATGTTTTTGTCCCTGACTCAAAGTCTTTCTTTTTCTAATTTTGTAGCATTTTTAGTGGTTTTACCTTATATGAAATAAGCATGATACATCATCCAAGTTACTGACCTCTGTCTCTTGAACTCATCACTGTTACCCATTCTCTAATTACTATATTCTATAATTGTGTCATTCTGTTTTTTCTCTTGTCTCCAAAACACCAACTTGCTCGTTTCTTCGAAACCATTTGAATAATATTTTTTGATCACTATTTACTGACCTTCCTGGGTGTAGCTCTCTTTTTTAGGACGCGATTCATTGCCTATCATAAGACTCTCTCTCCACCCAATGATCTCTAATTCCTCTTTCACTCCATTTTATCACAATGGGAAAAATATTAATTTTTCACCACAAATGCCTCTCTATTCTGTATTTGAGCATTGCGTATGTATTGATTTGGAAAACAATGAAGTGGTTTCCTCTTTAATTTTAGAAAAAGAATCTGTTTTTTTTTTCTTTTTTACTTATTTTCCAATTTTTGATGTGAAATTTTTATAGATGCTCTTCTATCCTCTTACCTTCCATTCTCTATCCTCTGCATATAATTCGGGAGATATTGTCTTTTCTAATATAAAAGAAGAGGTTAGTTGTGATCTCCTTTATCTTCCTGCAGTCAAACCTACTTTATTAGCTTCCTGTTGTTTCTGCTGCAAATTACTACAAATTTAATATCTTAAAATGGCACAAATTTATTTTCTTAAGTTCTAGACATCGGAATTTCAGAAGTGGATCTTAAGGAACTAAAGTCAGCCTCAGCAGGACGTCATTCTTTCTGAAGCTCTAGAAGAAAATCTGTTTCCTTGTCTTTTTCATCTTCCAGAAGCTGCCTGTATCTTTGGTACATAGACTCCTTTCGGCAACGTCATCACTCTGACTTTTGCTTCCATCTTCATATTTCCTTCCCTGATTCTCCTGCCTCCCTCTGACTCTTGTGATCACACTTGCACTTTTACCTGACTAATCCTGGTTAATCTTCCCATCCAAAGACCCTTATTTTTTCACTTCTACAGTATTCCATTTGACATATGTGATAACATATTTACAGGTGGAGAGATGAAACATGGGAATCATTGGGGGATTATTCAGCATACCTCATCTGCAATCCTACTGGCATATTTACCACCTCTCTTTCTTCCTGCCTATTATAATGGGAAAAAAATATCTCTTCACCTATCAGAAAACGCTGTCTCCACTTCTAAGATTTTCTATAGATCTAATTTCTTCTATATTTCAGAAGAGCATTACTCTTTAATTTACTCTTTTTCCTCACAGCAATAATCACTATTTTATGTAAATTAGTTCATCACTTATCAGATTGAATTTAAAAATAATTATCTCTCAACAAAAAGGTAGCACCAAAAATAACACTCTCTTGGCCACATTCCCTACTTAGAGGTACTGCCCTATCATTTGCTCTCTTTAGCGAGCATTGCATGTTCACACTATTTTCTTTCTTATTTCCCATTTATTTTTTAACTAATCTCAAACTTGCTTATGTGCCCCTCTTTTGTATTGGTGCTATTTGTTATAATCAAGAAATTTCACAGTTAGCTTCATAATATTAAACTGAAATAAACTGGATTATGTCCTTTAACTAACCCAGTTAGGAGGAAATCAGCTTTCTCTGACTTTAAGAGTACTTTTTACTTGTTTACTTTTGAACTCACTGTCTACCCCATCCTAACATCCTTTTTTAGACCCATCCTTTTCTGCTTGTTCCCAAATGTCAACATCCTCCAGTGTTTTGTTATGACTCTATCATAGGTGTGCACCACTTCCCAGGGAAATTTCACCAGCCTAAAGCCTTTCCAGTTATAATCTTCTCATCAGTGTTTTTATGTTGAAGTCCCCCAGATCTCAGTTTCAACCTATTTTTGCATCTCTGTTTGCCTCTCATCAGTGCTCCAAACTATATCAAGACTAGTAGAAGACTATTTTAAAATTTCTTAAATATTATTTTTATTTTAAAGATGTGGGATACAATTCAGGGTTAAGTACTAAGTTGTCATTGTATTGGCAAAATTTGGGTACCCTTATTGATGTTATGTGCCCCCTCAGCAGTGTCCCACTACTGCCAATCCCTTTCTTATAGTATTATGATAAATCTTTAGGATCTGTTTATAAGTGAGTACATGTGGTACTCAGATCTTTGTTTCTGTGATAAATCACCAAATATTCAGAGAACTCCTGCAAGGAATTAGTAGAGTTTATTTTTAACATACTTGCAAAGTTTTCAACAATTCCATCACTATTATTTTCATATGCAAGCATAATTTGTCTCCCAGACAATTAATTAGCCTCTTACCTGTCTCTCCTTCTTCTACTTTCAGTCTTATCTCCATAACCATTGATCATGTCTACCAATAGCCAGCAGTGATCCTTTAAAAATATGTTACAGTATGTTTCTTTTCTGATCAAAATTATTTAATGTACTTATAAACCAGACCAAACTTCACGTTTCAACTATAGTCTCTAAGACAAGACCATACATTGTCTGGTGTCCCATCTCATCTATTCCCAAGTCTATCACCATTAGAGTCTTAATGCAAATTTCTTGACCTCTTAGCATTTTCTTGGACATACATGTTTTATTCTTGGCATTTTGCTGCCTAGAAAGTTCTTCCCTCAGTACTATGGTCTCAGTGCTTGTGTCACTCCAAAATTCATTCTGAAAGTTAATCATCAATGTGATATTATAATGATGTGGGACCTTAAGAGGTCATTAAGTCCCGATGACTCTTCCCTTGTGAAAGGGATTAATACATTTATAAAAGAGACTTTTGATAGAGATGGGTACTTTTGCTCTACTGTCTTCTGCCATGTAAGGATGCAATGTTCAAGATGCTTTCTTAGAAGCAGAGACCAGGCCTCTCAAGACACCAAACTTTCCAGTGACTTGATCGTGGACTTCTTATCTTCCAGTACTATAAAAAGTAAATATATTTTCTGCATGAATTAACCAGTATCAAGCATATTATTACAACAGCACACAAAGGAAAACACACAAATATCAACAAGATTGATTTCTTTAATTCCTCATTTTTTCTTACTCTTTTCTTTTTATTATCTATTACCACTTGATATATGAGCTATTTATTTATTTTATAATTCCTCTTGTAGAAATAAGACCAGTGATGGTGAGACTTTGTATCTACAATGACCTGGTTTAACATATTTATTGAATGAATAAATATAGTCAAATCCCAAATCCCTGGCACTTACTAACTATATGACTGTTTGCATATAACTTAATAGGTATAACTTTAGTAATCTTACTTCTGAATTTCAGATAATAATAGAGTCTAGTGTTATAGGGCTATATAAAGGCTTATATAAGACAAGCCATATAAAGCATTTATCTCAATTAACAAATGTCTGCTTTATTCTATATTTCTGTTTTCCTATTTCAATCATGCTTGATATTATCTTTCTCTATAATTTATATGTAGACAGATATTTGACTTTATTATGTGCAATTCTTCCAAAACCAATGCATTCTGGTCCACTCATCTAGTTTCAAGGAATTCAGAATAATTATTGAGGATAATATATATGGTTAAGACTCTTATAATTGTCCCTTCTTTTCTCTCTCTCTCATTCATATATATCTCCTTGCCATGCATATAAAGCCTGTAGAGCTTAGCATCCAAGATAGATACAAAATATTGAGAAGGTAAATCCTTATTTTTTTTTTAGAATTCCATGATAACATAAGGTAAGTAGACACTTCCATTTTTACCCTCAAAGTTTAAATTATTTTTCTCAAAATGACCTGTCACCTGAAACTTTCAGATGTCTGTTTGCTTATATCTTTTTAAAAGACTGCTTGAAAATGATAGATGAGCAGAACTAAAGTAATTCTTCTATTATAATGTGCATATTGCACAATCAACCATTTCGTGCAGATAGTATTTTCATTTGACAACTAATTTAATTCAGGAGAAACTATGTACTGTAATGATTAATTGCTTGTATCCCAAATTTCTAAAAAAGAAAAATATATAGTCAAATTAAATTTTTCATAACATAGCTCCTAACAAAAGTAAATAAACAGAACTCAAGATCCATAAAACAGCAAGTAGAAAAGATATATCTCAAGTTGTAAAATTCAAAATGAAGTGGAGAGTTAAGATAATGTTTACAACTGATTATCTCCATCTTTATATATGTCAAGAGAAAGAAATGTTATAAACTCTAGGGCTGATGAAAATGTACCATTCTATTAAACATCCCACTCTACATTCTAAATTTGTTTCAACACACTTACAAATCAGCATGGAATTAGAGCCTTAATAAAGAATGTTCACTGATACTTTGAGAGAAGAATTATATTAATGATTGGTATAACAAAATTCCCATATGATCTTAGTCAAATCAGTATTCTGTAGAGAATTCAAATAAAGGGTTGAAGAGGTTACTGGTTGAAAAAGAAAAGTTGCAAATATTTTATATCTCTAGTGCCATATTGTATGTCAGTAAATATTTCAGATAGTTAGTGCTTACTGCTTTAAGCAAAATAATTAATTTACTTTAAGAATCTTGCATAGAAACATTTCTCAAATATAACTCACCCTGCTGTGCTTTTTAAATGAAATGAATACAGTTTTTTTTTCATTTGTTTGTTTCACATTAACACTGACTCTGGTTTAGAAAACTAAACTCTTCAAAAATATGGTAAAAATAGAAAAAAATTAAAAGTCTAAAGTTTAATGCTCTCATGTGTAACCAAATTTTGTTCATGACTTGAGGAGTTCATTGACCACTTGGAATTTAATCATTGGTCCCAGGAAGAGTATCAGTCTCTGAAATTCTAGATCTTATATCTGACTGTCAACCTATTTCTGTCTCTGCACTTTCTTCCTGTTATATACCTCTACATCTAAAGCTCTATGGTTAAGAGAAATAAAATCATGAGGAATTATTAATGAAGTAAGGATCAATATGTGCTTCCATGAATAAAGAATGTAAAATTGACTAAATGTACTTTTTTTCCTTCTAGTTACATGTTTTTGCTCATTTTCTGGGTTGTCAGTTAGTTGGCAGCAGCCAGCTGTGTGAGGAACTTCTTTTTTCGTAATAACTTAAAGAGAATTTTGATAGGTGTAATAAAAACCCCAAAATATCCTTGTGCCAATCATGGAAATCTGAATATATTACCTGTCATAACAAAGAAATTGTTGAGTTATAATTAATGTAAGAAACTTAAGATGAGATGATTATCCTTGAATGTCTGGGTGAGTCTGATATGATCACAAGGGTCCTCATAAAATGGAGGTAAGAGGGTCAGAGTCACAAAATTTGTGGTGTTAAGTGTTTCTTAAAGCTGAAAAAATTGATATGATTATGGAATTAGAGGAGAGAGAGAGAGAGAGATTTGAAAATACTAAGGTTTTGGCTTTGAAGATGGTGGAAGGGTCCATGAGCCAAGAGATACAAATGACCTCTAAGAAGCTATTAAAGGTAAATAATTAGATTCCCCCCTAGAATCTCCAGAAGGAACACAGCTCTGTTGACCAATTGATTTTTGGACTTTGAGCTCCTGAATTTGTGTTATTTTTAAATTGCTAAGTTTTTGTTAATTTGTTATAGTAGTACTAGAAACCAAAACAAAAGGTTTGGGTGGATTAAATATAAAATGAATTATAATATTTAAATAGGTTAGAAGATAATTTCACTTTTAATTATATTATTTGAGTATAGTAAGTAAGTAATTGAATTAATTGCTATAGGCAATGTTTATGATTCCCCAATATTCTTATGTTAAAACCTAATTATCCCCACTTAAAGGTAATTAGAGGTGGTGCTCTTGGGAGATAATTAGGTCATAAGGGGAATCCTCATGTATGGGATTGAAACCCCTAGAAAAATTCCTTGCTTTATCTTCCATGTAAAGAAACAACGAGAAGATGAGCATCTATGAATCAGAAACTAGACCCTCATTAAACACTGCATCTTCTAGCACCTTGATCCTGGATTTTCCAGCCTCTAGAACTGTGAGAAATAAAGGTTTACGTAATATTCCATCTATTGTATTCTGCAATAACAACCCAAACAAAGACATTAATCATTGTATTGATTTATTTTATTACTAATAATATACATAGTAATTAATAGGAAAATATGTAATGAGGTTAAAAATGATGAAAAAAATAATAGAAGAAAAAGGTAACACTTCAAAATGTGATTTCAAGAAAAGGATTCTAAGTATTGTATGATAGTATTTTGATAAAGCAGGAAATGGTGCACCTAACAAGATTTAGTCCTTGCCTTCCTAGAAAAAAGTGTATATGAAGTTTTTTTCTAGTTGTAAAAGAAGAGGGTACATAATACAGTAGAAGTATCTTCATACACAAAAAATATATGTTAAAATGTTTACAAAAATTGTATTTCTTATAATTTGTTAGTCAAAGGGAAAATGGGATATGTGAATTGTGATATTGTAAGTAATGCTATTTTGTAGATATATATGCATCAGAATAATACATTGAAGTCAGGGAGAAAATTAGATAAGCAATGCATGATACCTTAAGCAATCAATTTCTAGATGTGCATGAATACAATACAGATAATATTTTAAACAAAATAATTTTCTTTTGCTATCCAGAAGGTAAAATAAGAGATCATATTTATCACACTGCAGTTTATTAATGAGTAAAGAATTTGAAAATAAGATTTTATAGATATTGTATAGAAGCAAATTAAGCAATTTGTAACCTCTTTGCATATTCCCATAAATAAAATAATTTCTGTAAAGCTGACTTTTGATAATTCAGGACATTATCATTTGTTTTCAAGGCACTTCTGCTGTTCTGAAATTTTTTGCCATCAGGAATTCTGAGTCAGTTTTGGCTCCAGCCTTTGTGCCTGGGGGTGATAGACTGTGGGTGACCATCCAACTGCATCAGCAACATCTGCAGCCTAAATCTCCACCGAGGAAAAACAGCAGGGCAGGACCAGTAGAAATGATGCCAGATGTACTATAGTTATTATATTTGCAGAATAAGTTGGTTTTATATGCTTCATCATTTTTAACACTTTTAAAACATCTGATAAAAGTTTGGTGCTCATATAGGGTCTTTGGTGATATGAACAAATCTCTGTGAAATCACTGGTGGTAATTTAAAAATAATAATAATAAAAGAATTTTGCTATCACTTTATAAATTTGAAAGGAAAACCTGCTAAATAAATAGCAGATTGTTAGACACAGTTTAACTCAACAAACGATCCAGAACCACTGCTAAGAAAGACTGATGGTATGGTCTCCTTGTTCCTTTGTTTTAAATCAATCATTGTTAATACCTAAGACCAGAATAGGAGAATCATTTTTTAATATAAAGCATATAAAAATTATGAAATTTAACTCCATTTCACTCTATTCAACTGTACTTGGCACAATAATATAAAAATATATTAAAGTCCCAGAATCCTCACGGAATCTAGAAGCTAGAAATACTAAAATAGACATGAAAGCATGTAACATACCACGGTAGGCAAAGCCAACTGTCTCGTGGACATAGGTTTACAAATCCCTGTTCCTTTGCTTATTTTGTTCAAGGCTGACTTTGGCAAGCCAGAAAAACTTGAGGGCAAGACCACTGGGAAGATTTTGTTAAAACTTTCACTTTCTTACAAAAGTGCAAGGGAAACTTTATCTTGCCACATTTATCATTTCATCCTAACCTGATACATAGATTTGATACTAAGAATTGTGGTAGCCCTTTGACAATCATTAGGTGGTGAAAAAATGACATAAGACCGTGAAAGGAAGAAAAGAGATATTGTGTGATTTTGTTGTTCAGACAAATGATGCCAGAATCCACCCTCTACTTTCCCCCTTGGTAAGTGAACAAATAAATGTTTATATAGTGTAAGCTCTTACTTAATAGGTTCCCTGTTACTTGCAACTGATAGCTTTTCCAGTTGCTAAAGAAAGCATAAATATCTTGTAATCAAAAAAGGACTAAAATAATTACTTAGTTTGTATTGGTGAGAACTATACAAATTAATGCAATAACTTGAAATGTATACACACATATAGACATATATATGTCAGTACAGGATAAATATTGGAGGAAAATTTTAATCAGGTAGGGATAACGAATGAGAGATGCCACTTTAGATGAGAATTTTCTGAGGACATGATATTAAAGTCACGTGGATGAATGGGATATTTATTTTCTATGTTTTAAAAATTAATTTAACTATTCCCTTTTAATCTGTGAATGAGGGAATAAATAATGAGGCAGGAAAGTAAAATATTTTTTCAGTATAATGAAAGAAATAGAAAATATATTTTATTATTATTATTATTATTTTTTGAGTTGGAGTCTCACTCTGTTGCCCAGACTGGGGTGCAGTGGCCGCTCCCGGCCACCACAACCTCGACCTGCTGGGCTCCGGCGATCTTTCCGCCTCAGCCTTCGGAGTAGGCGGAATTACAGGCGCGCGCTTCCACGCCCGGCTGATTTTTTGATTTACTGTAGAGATGAGGTCTCGCTGCCCAGGTGGGTCTTGAACCCGCGGGCTCAGGCAATCCACTCACCTCAGCCTCCCAAAGGCGCGGGATTACAGGCTGAGTCACTGAGCCCAACTAGAAATAGAAAATATAGGACGAAGCAATACAATATAAAGGATATTTAATAAGGAAAAAGATGATAAAGAAAAGATCCAAAGAATATTTTCAAAATTATTTGTAAGTAAAATTTAGTATTATATTGATTGACATGAATTATTGTGCATAAAGCATTGCTTATAAGTAAATATATTTTAATAGTTTATAAATAAATGTAAATAAAGGAGTTAACATAAATATATTTATTTCTGAATAATCTAATCTGAGCACCATAACAAACATATTTGCATCTTTCTTTGTCCATGTATGTTTATGTTCAATTATCATCAAATTTTCTGCCTTCTGAAATTTAAGTTTGATTAGTAACAAGCTATTTCAGACTTGAAAAAAAATTAATAACACATATGTTATGGAGTATACACTTTTCTCTATCCAGGTAAAAATGGGAAGATATTATTACAATTTGCATATTTTTTGAATGTACAGTGCAATTACTGTTTATTGAATGTTATTATTCTTGGATATAGTGTTATATATTACCTATAAACATGTATTTAAAGAGAATTATTCAAAATCTCTTGTCAGTTATTTTACATCTAATAATATAGATTTGTATCAAAATAAAACTTTCTAGTATACAGCATAATTCTCCAATATTTCATCATAACAATTTAGTGATCTATTAATAATTATTATATCTCAATTTGGAAGAATAATACACACTTATGAAAATAATGATAAACACAAAACAAATATGCTTACTCCAGACACTATTTGTTTACTTTTGTTTAGTTTCTTTGAATCTGCCACTAGCACTGTGTGCATACTCTGGTTTAGGGTAAACCTGTGAAGCACTGAGTATGTTTCTTCGTATGTTCCTCCATGACTGGGGTCCTCATTAATGTATTTTTTTATGTGTCAATTCTCAGTGCCACTTTTTTCTCTTTATTACTGTCTTCTTCTTAGCAAAGTTTATCACACTATATTTTATGCCTTTAATTTTCTAGAAAACCAATGAAGATTTTGCATCTATTACATAGAATATATTGCTACCGTATAACAGATGTTCCTGGAGAAAATACATGTACCTAAAGAGAGAGGGAAATTTCAGGTGATATAGCAAATCAAATGCAGAATTTTTTTTATGGCAAAACATAAAGGTACTTAAATGTGCACCATATATGCAAGGCAACAGATTTTCTAGAAATAATGAATACATAAATTGAAAAGAATGTTTTCTGTACTCGTCCCCAGCTGAATCACAGTTGGTGATTACATATTCACTTACATTTAGAGACACATTTGTAATGTGGTATTCTTGAAAAAAAAATACAATGAAAAACACTAGGTATGCAAACAATAATGATAGCAAGCCATTTTGAGGATTTACTACAAAATCAGACATCATGTTAAGTGCTCTACCTGGATTATCTCATTGCCTTCTCAAAAGCACCTTATGCAGCCGATTATATTTGTGATTTAAAAATAAGTAATCTGAGGTGCACACAAAATAAGATATGGTTCAAATGCACTTATTGTGACTCCAAAGGTCATGGTCTTAACCTACACAACATATCCTCATTCGTATCTATTTCATACAACATTGGCATATGATTAGGCAGAATGATTACATAATGAAAACTCAACACTAGGAACATGTGCATAGGGATACTGAGAGAGGAAAATGATTTTGTCAAACTATAAGAACAAAAACCTACAAGATCATTGATATTTGTTTGATGCAACTTGAAATTGCCAAATATGTAAATATATACTGATATACACGAACATAAAAGAAGATGCCAAATTGCAAAAATCAAATTTACTTTTATTTGCTACTTGCTAACTTAGATTACAGAAGTTGGGGTGGGTTGAAGCTAGTGTAGAAGCTTCTTCACTTAATTTTGCCTGGGGTATCTTGAAAGTTTTATTCGTCAGTGGCATAGAAAATGTATTATTCATATAATGGCTATTTCCAGTTGTAAGTGTCTGGGTTTATCACCATTATGTTTCAACCGAGCCCCTAGCTAAGAATGAATGGACATTTATAGTGCTCTTTTCCTTTGCTCATTATGTACTCTGAGCTCAACACACTGATGAATCAGACTGAATGATTCTATGTTCTTTGAGCCAGTATGAGAGGGGCACATTCTAATTCAGAACACAGGGGGAAAATTTACATAGAGCGCAAGCACTATTCCTCAGTGAATAAGTTTATATTCTTCCACAAAAACTGATAAATGTCAAAACTCTTCTCTGTTGGTTTAACAAAGAAAGCACAGTTTTCCCCTTTATTTTTTTCTGTTTTTTTTTTGTCACGACAACAAAACGGGAGGAAGGATTTGGCATAATGAAGATAGTTAAATACTCTGAATGTGGGTTTGCAGGATGAAACACTCAACAGTTTAGGAGAAGAATGTTGACATATCATGACTTATATTACATGAGAGCACAAAACAAAGATGCCCAACACTTGTAAGCTGAGTTTGGGAAGACAAAGTACACCCAGTCCAGGTAGGAACAACCCAGGATTTTGCATTTGGAATCCACAAAAATTACAAGAAAAACAGTGTCAAGTTTTTAAAGTTTAGTCTCTGTGACACATGAAAACACACACACACACACACACACACACACACACACACACACACACACACACAACTTTATTTACAAAAACAAGCAGCAGACAAGATTTGACCTGAAGGTCATAGGTGGTCAATCCCTGATGCAAATTCTTAAGTAGTTTAGCCACTTTTAAAAATTCTACAGGTAACTCCCTAAGAGCACATCTTTGCTAATTTTACCCACCCAGTACTATTTCTCCAGGTTTTGTATTAAAGATGACAGAGAATAAACTTTGTTATATTAGCTCTTAGCGCCCATTTGTTTAAGTAAGGCTTAAGTGGACAAAAAGGCACAGAATGGCACTTTTAATATTCCTTGATGGATGGAAGGAAGAAACAGCTAGAGATGATATCTCTAATTGCACAAAGTCTTCAGAAGCAATTGGGAAGACATGGAGAAATAGAATCAGAGAGGAGAGACAAAAGGCTGAACTGGAAAGGAATAAAAAGAAGAAATACAGAAACGTGAAGAGGAATAATACATAAATAAGAGAAGATTGAGTGAAGTTAGAAGTCCTGTATCTCAAGAGCAGACAATATGCTTGTTCCTCTACTGCCACCTCCAGGTCTGTGAGGATCCTGACTCTATTTATGCAATTTGGACTAACAGGTTTCAAATGGACCAGGTTGCAACTCCTACAAGTCTTTTTCCATTTTGTATTTTAGCTACATCTCCCTGAAATCCAAATGAATGTCAGGAGTTTGTAAATTCAAGAATGTCAAGGGTTTGTAAATTATTTTCAATAGTGGTGAACAGGACAAATCAAAGAC
>NW_007246314.1:608930-627775 GCF_000164805.1 Carlito syrichta | reverse complement strand
AAAAACACACACACACACACACACACACACACACACACACACACACACACAAACAACTTTATTTGGTCAGAGTACTAAGTTGTTTCCTAATTCTAAGTATGTTTTTGTCTGCTACTTATTTCATCAAGACTGTAATGATTTGAATTACATTTATGTTACTCAAGCTCCTGTTGCCTTTCGAAATATTTTGTAAATCATGACACATCCTTAAATCACATTTATGACTCTTACTATAATCCAATAAAGTTTTTTTACTGCTGCCAGAAATATCATTCTAAAGTATTATTCTCATTTCTTTTTTTTCTGTAAATTTTAGTGACTTATAATGACCTAAATAATAGTTTAAAACAGAAACATATGATAAAAGATCCTATGACAATATGATCCCAGATACTATTTCTAGCCTCTTCAACAGCTTAACTTAGTACCTTAAATTGTTTTGAACTTTTCACTGATATTTTTCAATTCACTCACACATTCAACAAGTATTTATTGAGCACCTGCTATGTGGAAGGCATTATCAAAACTCTTGTGATACAGTGAAAAAAATTTTTAAAAATCCTGCCATTTTGAAGCTGACATTGCTGTTGGAGAAAACAGAATACAAATACAATAAATAAGTAAATCATATGGTATATTTAAAGGTGAAAGGTACTGAGAGTTTAACAAAAACTGAATAAGAGCATGTGGAGAATTCCATAAGTACATTGGAAAATTATATTATTTTCTACCAAACAACAGTCTTCCAAATTTGAATACTTTGCCTCTCTAAAGCTGCATTTTTAGCATTTAAACATTGATGTTTAAAGGTATCTCCCCAGATTCTCTTATTATCTTTTGCATACCTTTTGAGAAAAGCATTCATCCCCAGACCCTCAGCAATCCTTATTTGGTGGATAACATCCATGATCATATATTTTTTCAGTATCTCTTCCTAGACTGACTATCATGGTATGTCCATCTAAATGTCTGGATAATTCCTCACAATTTTAAATCTAATTTCTGGGGTTGCCCATGAAACTACCCACTGCCCCCCAAATATAAGAATTCTGGAATAGGAGTCATTCATTTTGAAACCCAATCCAGAAAATAAGAAGTCATACTTCAACCATTCCTTTTCTTTACCAACCACAGACAATGTCCTAACTCTGAAAAGCTTAGATATTCTCTTATTTCTAATACTGATTTCTTCAAGCTTCTCATGCAGGTCTTTGTGAAACTACTCTGGTCCTCTTCAATCCATTTTATACAGCAAGGTCAAATATGATATACACATACATAGGAAAGTTACTTATAGAGTATTGCAAATTAATATGCCTATTCTATCATTTTAATTTATTTTTCTTTTCTTTTTTATTAGGAATAGATTTGAAATTATATAACTCTTTCCAAGTTTTGGTAACTGGTAAGAGTACCTGAAATGCACTCTCAATAAATCACTAGCATACAGTACATTATTATTAACTATAATTCTCATTTTCCATATGAAGTCTCTAAACTTATCTCTTCTACATAACTGCAATTTTGTATACTGTGATGTACACCTTATTTCTCCACCCTCAACTCTCCCTCTGCAATCTAGTCTCTCATAATCACTGCTCTACTCTATGTTTCTATTCCCTTTTTTTAAGATTTTAGATATTGAATTTGGGAAAATTTGATCACATAGATTGAGTCATTCTTGTTATACTCAACTAAAACAGAGTTGGAAAGCAAAAGCCAGGGAAACACTCAGGGCACAAATTAGTGCTCCAAAAATGTAATTCCCTGAAAGCCTGAAACTGCCTGCTGTATCCTAAAACTAGTTCTATATAATAGCTACTAAATGCCCTGATGCAACTAAGACGAGTAGTTACTTACCTAACAGAACTTTCTGACTTCTCAGAGCCTTACTAGTGTCGATAGCATTTTTCAAGGAGCAATATGTAATATTTATCATTTTTATAAAACCTCTAAACTTCTCTTTGCTCTTCAGACATATTTGAATAACATCTGGTCCGCATGCAGATCCCAAATTGCAATTCTTTCCTCTAAAATAAAATGTTTTTATTTTAGAAATGTGTCTCTCTATTTGACTTTGACAAATCTTAACAAAAAATAATGAGATCATGCAATATTTGTCTTTCTGTTTCTAGCTCATTTCACTTAGAATAACATCTCTAGGTTCTTCCGTGTTATAACACAAAAATATTTTTTAAACTGATGATTCTGCTCACTAAACATTTCTGTTGGCTTTCTATCACTAACTGGATAAAGAAGACATTTCTTGAAGAGGTTCAAAGGCGCCCCGATGTAGTCATCACCTCTCTCTATTATCAGGTTTATGACTAATCTGCTCCTGGTTCCTGTTGTCCAAATCTCCCCAAACTTGCTTAAATTTTGCCAATGTACCATGTTTCCTCCTACCCTGAATTCTTTGCCCATTGTTTTCCTTCTTCCCATACTATTCTTTTCTCTTATAACCAAAACTTTCTTTCTTTTTTTTTTTAAATATTTTTTATTATGATGTTGTGGGGTCCAGTTAAGGGTTAGGTATACAATTACGTTCCATTCAGGCACCCTGTTGATAAGAGGTGATTCCCCTTCCCCAGACAGATATTTGCTACTGTTAATCCCAAACTTTCAAAATCAGTATTATTCTTTCTAACTTAACCATCAGAATTTAGGGCATACTCTGACTTGATCATTACACACTCTATGCATGTAGCAAAATACTACATGTACCCCATAAAATGTACAAATATTGCATATTAATAAAATAAATAAATAAATAGAATTTAAGACCACTATAAATTTCCCTGAGACAATACTCTTATCCTTCATTCAAATGTCGGGTACTTTTCTAATTTCTTTTTCACAGAACCCTTTTGGCTACCATTAGAACACAACTCAATCTGTATTTATATATTTGGTTTTATTTATTTTTTCCCAATTCTGGTGTACCTATTAGATTAAAATCTCCATAGCATCAGGAGCTGTGCTTTATTCCCAACATCTAGCAGTGTTCCTGGTACATAGTAGGAAATCTCATGTTTGTTAAGTGTATGAGCAAATAGATGAGTTGCCTTTGCTATATTATAAAAACAATCTGAAATTTGGAAAGTTTCCTTAACTTCTTGCTGCAACTCTCTGAAATAATTAGAAAGATATCGTCTCTATAAAATTGAGATAATTGCACTGTCCAGATCAAAATAAATGAAAATTAAAAGATAAAAATATTTTACTGCACATTTTGTGGGTAGTGATTACAATCTTGTGGCTTTTAAATAAATCATAAGTATTATGCTTAGTACAGAAATAATTTTCAAATTACTCATATGTTTTTGTAACTTGACTTACAATTATGCTTTAAAAATATTAAAAATAACACAAATTTATTTATTTAAAGTATTTATTATAACATTTTATGTATACATTTTTCTCACCTTGGGTTATATTACTGATGAGTCTCATATTAGCAATACTATCATATATATATATTTTTTTTTTAAGTGGAGGTTATGAAGCAGGTATAACTCTTAGAACCTTTGTAATTTTTCTTCAGAGTAACTTCTGAAGTCAAAGGTCTCCAAATGCAAAGATAAAAGCTATAGATGAACTCTGTAGGGAACTACCACACAGAATGAGTTGAATGATATCCAGAGAAATATCTTTTGAAGACAGATAGTCTCTCTGGATCAGGTTGGAGTACGATGTTAATGTCAAACACTATGCACACAAATCAAGTTACCCTGTGACTTTAGCAGTGATGTATATTGCCATTAAATTACTCAAGTGTAAGTTCCTCATAAAGATTGACCCCATGTACGTAATTTCCAATCTATTCCTAACGAAAATATACTGGTTAGATGGACATATAACCCTTACAGGGATGACACCATGTCTTTTATATGTTCGATATTTCTCATTTCCACGTCTTTGCAGTCTACATAACTGCTATAAAGCCATGATTGTTAATAAAAAATAAAATTCTGGAGTTGAATTGCTATTCTGAATCTAGAGACACGCCCTATATTTTCTTTTCAGAAGACATGCTATTTTTTAATAAATGTGAGTACTTTAACCTAAGGCATTCCAAATAGTAAAAAATAGATGCAATTGAAATATAATGTTTCCAATCCAAATAAAGATTAGTATCCAAAACTGGGAATGAGGAAACTATGAAATGCTTGATAAATTACAAGGATATAATTATTTGCTGGTTCAATTAGCTAATGACTTAAGTTATTTGAATTCTTAAAGGCACTCAATATGCAAGTTAAGAGTTATGATTATTATAAACCAGATAACTCATACTAAGGCAACAATTTCTGTGAATTAAAGAATATTTTATGAGCTTTAAAATTACACTGGTGGTAGTAGTACATAATTTCAGCATAGCTGGAAATAGGGAAAATATTTATGATGCGTATTAGAGGAAAGAGATAATATTTTTAGTATAAGAAAAGCAGTATAAAATAGAAATTTTATAAATGCATAATATATTTTACATTCCATTCCCATGTTTCATAATTGTTAAGTCTAGTTTCCCACTGTTGATGATCCATCATATAAATTGACTTAGGATATAATTGATGTTTCCCCTTGTATCAGTATACTTAAATTTATGCTTTAACCATTAAAAATATATATTCAGAATCTCTGCACTGATTAAATACTATTATAAACCTAATGTTACTGGAAAAGGCAATGCAAACTTATTTTTAAAATTAGAATTTATTAGTTGTACCTGATTTTTTAAAAAATAATTATTTGAATATTTGAAAAGCAAGCAAAGGCAAAATATAGTCTAAGATAGTTTCTAATAATGATCCTTGAATATTTTTGTAAATTGTCTTTATATATGTTTATATAAATATACACTTTGTCCCTATTGAGAACCTTGCAATTGTGACTGTGAGTTTTCTTATGATACTTTGGAAGTTTTTTTTTTTTTTTAATGTAAGCATTGTTTATATTCTACTTACTAGATCATAATTCTTTAAATATTCCCATTTCTGTTCAAAATTCAATATAAGCAAGTAATATAAATGTTTTGTCCCGAATTTATGGCATCAAAGGATTCTCATTTATTTAGAATAAACTCCAAATCCCTTGAGCTAGCCCAGAAAACTGCATCACTGTGATGGTTAGTTTTATGTGTTAGCTCAACTAAACTATAGTATCTAGTAATTTAATTGAACACTAATATAGATATTACATTGAAATTATTTTGTAGATGTGGCTAACATCTGAAATAAAACTATTTATCATCTATTCGCCAACCTATCTATGCACACAAACTTACATTTATTCATATGCATGCACACACACGAACACACAAAAATATATTGCATTGATTCTGTTTTTCTGGGGACTGATACAATGATCTTTCACTGGACTATCTCTTCAGCTTCATTTCCCATTACTTTCTACCCCTCAAAGATTACTCTAGATACAATTTTCTTGGGTTTAGCATTCTGGAGTCCAAGGCTGTATTTTTGTTTTTGTTTTTTGTTTCTCTTGGTACTCAGTTTGTTAATTTGGTAATTATCTGACCATATTTCTCCATTTGTTTTAACATTTCATTTTTTTCCTAAAAACATCAAGACAAAAATCTTATTGCATAAGTAATTTACTTATAATAACATGCAATTTGGAGTTTCAAATTTTCTTGCTGTTTTATTATAATAATAATGCAATTTGTCATTGAGATTATATTTTAACATTTTCTTTTAGATTGCTTGTAATGTATGCTTTATTTAGAGAATAGAATACAAGAGATTTTAGGAGAAAAGCACACTTTGAAGCAAAGTTTTTCAAAAATAGTGTCTATTATCTTAATTGCCTGTCTTCTCCTACCCCCAGTGTCTATCTACCATCTACTTTTGTGCAACATTATTTTAAAATATAACTATGATCTACATTAAGAAATAGTTGCTCATTCTGGTCTTGCATTTTCTCATTCTTTGTTTAATTTGGTTTACTTATGAGATGGGTGAGGTGGAAGAGTTTAGATTCCTGACATTCAGTTTTCTTTTCAAGTGTTTTAGCAGAGCATTTTGTTCAAGTTATTAAACTATGTTTATCCATTCAATGTTAGTGTTATATATATAACTTGTGATTTTTTTTAGCAATGTTTTGCGTCTCTGATCCTTGTCATTTGAAAAATATTTTCTTTTCTTTTCAAAGAAGAAGAGAAACTTCTATAAATTAGTGTTCTAATTTAAAAAAAAATTCAGTGACTTTCTTACTTAGAAATATTTTCCAGCTAAAACTAACAACAATAAAAAATTATAAATGTTTATAACTGAGTCTTACTGTTCTTTGTTGTTCCCATTTCTTTCTAATTGCAAACTATACTTCTCGGGAAATTGTATATTTACTCCTTAATAGCCTTTCTCCTCCTGCTGTTTATTCTTTAGCTAAAGTCATAATCTCACATTTGTGACATTATAATCATCTCTACAGTCACTAATTGTTCTAAAATGCTACTTTAGGTGAAGATATACAGCAGGGAGTCAGTAATCTACGGAAAAAAAAGAAAACAAATACTCAGTTTTCAACTATGCACATTTCTTTGTATGAAGAAAGAATGATTATCAGTGGTTGATTACCTGCAATTGCTTCACGTTATATTGCTTTTTAAGTGTAAACAGTAGGCTATGATTCTTAAGTTAGTTACTTTTTAGTGCTAACTTATAACAAGTTAATTACCTGGTAACCAAGTAAATTAATCATTATTCATTTCTTTTGCATTATAGAATCCAACCTATGTTTATACTGGTCCAAAGATATAAAGTTCTCAATTATTTTCTGAAGACAATTATTTGGAATTATTTTGTATAGGAAAATTCAGATGAAAATAATAAATAAAGCTTGTAGAAATAACTTGCACTTGGTATAGAACTATATTTTCTTAAAAATGTCAAATTCTTTTTGGTTCTGATTCTGCATATTGGTAGTATTTATGTAAATATAAATGTATTTGACATAATGCATATAAATCCATATCTGACTTCAGAAACATTAAATACTAATATACATGTATTAATGAAGACTTTATAAAGGGGATTTCATGAACCTCCATTCAACACTTCTCAGAAAGCTTCTTGGAATTGCTCTCTAGCCATTCTTGCCTCTTTTCCAAATTACAAAGGCATTTACCATCCCTCCATTCTCTCCTATCAGTGTGATTTTTTTCAGAGTAACATCTCTTTCCTCTTTCATCAGCTTACTTAGCTTCTAATATTGTAATGACTACCAAGACACTGAGACTATATTCCTCCCTCTTGTCTGATCAAAGTGGCCCCAAAACTCCTTGTTCTTTTATCTTGTTTCCCTATACATATAAATCTTGTATAGTATTTTCTTGCATTTACTACCTTCCTTAAAAAAATTAATTAAATGTTTCTTATAAATAAAATTTTGCCCTTTTCTATAAGAATAATAATTCCATCCTCAGTGCATTTGTAAAATAAACAATGATTATAAACAATATTATCAACGTCTTAGAGCAGGATGTCAATAAATATTTGTTTATTGATAAACATCAATAAATGTTTATAAATTTAGAACTGACTCTCATCCCAATCTTAATTCTACCTTTTTTAAAACATTTACAAAGCAAACTGGGAAGATAAGTTCACATGGTGTCAAAACAGAGTACACTGTCTTTTAGCTCCTAAAACATCACGAAATGTTTATTCTAGTGGCAGTTACTTTTATTTCCACAACTTTTTTTAAAGATTTAAAACAGGTTTATTGAGTTGTGTGGTTGTTGGTGGTAATAAGATTTTATTCTCATTTTCTCACATCTCTTGTAATTTACAGCAGTCAGAAAAAAAGTTGTTTTTAAGGGCCACCAAAAATGTGATTCATCACTTCTGTTCATGGATATCTTAAGCTCATTAGAAAATTATGATGATGATAACGTCCAGGGTAAACTAAAGACTCATAAAACATTTTGCTTAAGCCACATATTGAAACATTTTCATATTCAATGAAGTAATTTTGTTATGTCATGTTTATATTTATATTTGTGATCCTTTGATGAATTTAATCATTCTAGATTAAATGTTTAAGATTTATGCAAGCTGTTTTTTTCTATGTTTATAATTATTCCTTTAGAAGCTTCTCTATGTGATTGTTCTTTAATTCCCTGGTTTGAGGCACTCTTTGAAAGCAATGCACTGCTGCATTAGGAGAGTTTCCTTAATTTGTTCTTGGCTGCTCTATGCCCTTAGAAATCCAAAGTCACTTTTTATTTTTAGCTTAGTAGAATTGAAAAGATTAACTATAAAAGGGTCAAATCATATGACCTTGAGAAAGAGGATTTAATGGAGATATACTATTGATTGTTTCTGAATATCACCTGCTTAAATTGCTGTCGATAGTAAAAGATACGATAGAAAATAGAGAAATAGGTAAAACTTTGAGAGAAGTATTTTTAGTGATTCAGGCTATTTTTTCCTATTTTGAGAAATATACGAGTTTGTCTCTCCACCACCCTTTGCAAGTAATAATTTACCTATTCACCCATAGCAAATTACCCTTTGTGTAGCCTAGAGAAATACACGAATTCTTTGTAGAAAAGCAGACTGCTTCTCAGAAGACTAGGTATTACTTCTGGCTCTGCTACTTGCTCTTTTGTAACCTTGGTTAAATTGCTTAAAATTTCTAAAGCCCTGTGTCTACTAATGCAAAATGACAGAGCTGTACAATATGTGATCTTTAAATTTGTTTGCATTTATTTGTATGAAGATTGTTTATAACAATACCCTAATACCTGCCACTATTATTTTGTTGTTCTCTCTCTGCATATATATGTATGTATATATACACATATGTATCACATTGTATTTTTGATTATGCAAATTATATTTTTAACATGATTAGACTTTGGAAAACATGATCTATTTAGCATTGCATCAGTTATCCAAGTTCTTACTTACTGCATTTTCCATTACTGAAACATAAATGCATCAGCAGAAAGTTTGAAACTCCCTATGAGGGTTTTTTTTTGCAAGTCACATTGTATTGCTGTTTTCAGTTTATCTGTTTTATGAGGAAGTAATTTCATTAGAACTCTGTAATCTTTTATAAATCCTTGACAATTTCAAAAATATGATATGAGAAGACTAGGAATAACAAAGAAGAATAAAAGACTGAAAAAAATCTGGAAGGAAATACTCCCTCTGTTTTCAGAATCATCTCAATAAGTGGCCATCCAGCTTCTTAATGCTTCCATAGACAGGATGTTTAAAAACTTCCAAGCTTGTTAATTTCAATTATGGACAACTAATAGTACTTCCTTGTGGTGAACAAAGTTTTATCTTCTTGTGACTTCAGTTGTGATCACTACTTCATACCTTTGAGGCAACATGATCATATTTTCCAAGAAAATGTATTCAAACACTTGAAACAATCATTATAGGTCCTATAGTGTCTCTCACTTCTAGATTAAGTATTGCCCATTTCTTTCATTATTTCTGAAAACACATGATTAGCTATCTTACCACATCCTGAATATATTCAAGTTTATCAAGGAATATCTAGATTTTAGTATTCAGAAACAAACACACAAGCACCTGTGAGAATTTATGTCCGGGTCAGAAGTTGTCTTATATCATTTTACTGGATATGATGTTTTATTTAACATAGTTCAAGCTGAAAACACACATTTATAACAGGCCAAGCAAACTTTTAGTTTCAATACAGGTAATTCTAAATTTAGAATATTCTTTGAAATATAACCCTTACTCAAATTCTTCATATTCTTATTATTCTATTTTGGTAGTGAATGCAGTTTCAAAATGTCCATGTTTATAAATGCATTTTGAATATAATTCAAAGTTAAGTATTCATTAAATTCTGAGATGAAATAGATTGGGAGAGTTATTGTTTTTAATAGTGAATAATTATGCAATGGGTATCTTAGTCTATGTGAACTGCTTGAAAAAAAATACCATAGAATAGTTGGCTTATATACAATAGAGATTTATTTCTCACAACTCTGAGGGCTGGAAAGTCCAAGATCAAAGTGTCAGCAGATTTGGTCTCTGGTGAGGACCCAATTCCTTATAGACATCTTTTTTCCTATGTACCCTCACATGGTAGAAGGGGGAGAGGTAGCTCTCTGGGTCTCTTTTATAAGGGCACTAATCCCACTTATAAGTCCCCTGTTCTTGTGACCTAATCATCCCCCAAAGCCTCCACCTCCTAATGCCATCACTTTAGGGACTAGAATTCCATTATATGAATTTTGGGAAAATATAAACCTTCAGTCCAATACAATAGGTAAACAGAATCTAATACTAAAAACATGAAAGTCAATCTATAATTCAAATAATAGTTAGACTAGGGAATTGTTATAGGAACAATGAGGATAATACAGAGAAGATGAATAAATAATCATGGTTATATATTTCTTGAAAGGATAAACTAAAGTGGGAAGTCTCACAAAGGTGAGTCTAAGACAGTGACAAAAGCAGACCTCTCTCAAAAAAGAGAGTCAAAGTTCAAGCCAATAAGATCTAGGAAATAACTAATTTGCTATTATCTCCTTTAGCTTAGCCTGTGTGGTATGAACTATTCTGACATTGGGGAATGAAGAAATAGTGCACAATTCAAGTTCCAAGAGATTCACAATCTAACAAAGATCATTAGCCTATTAACTTGCTACTGTAGAACTCTGGAGATGAAGATTGGGCTGACACAAAACAGAGAAGGCCATGTCTTGCTGGGAATGAAATTATATGGCAAAGTCTTGATATTTGTAAAACCGTAGAGTTTCAAAAATATTCATATAAATATTTAGGGTAGCCAAAAATACGAAGCAATACATCATGATGTGAATACTATAAAAACACTATTGACAAAAATACAATGTGAATACTGCACAAATACAATTGAAAAAAAATAAAATGCCTAACAGGTATAAACCATTTTGTGTAGCAGCAAGAATTAAAATGAAAATATTAGTCAGCAGCTTAAACATGAATACCTTCACTTTTTTTTTGTTGTTAGAAACTCAGATGGAGCAAATTTTATTTATCTTCTTCATATTTATAAGAAATCTCAGGTAAAAATATAATGGCATCCAAAGACTGAAAGAAAGGAAAATGACAAAGAGTTGATGTCTAAAAAGGTCAAACATAGTGATTCTAGTAACAGAAGAATCCACAGCCATTATTCTCAGAGCTTGAGAATAGCTTTGATTAACAAATATAGAAATTAATCTAGGGTTTTCAGTAAAATAAATAACAAGATTGATTGAATGTTTAAACTAATATTACCTAAATATCTCATTAGAAAATTAAAATATATTGTAATTTTTAAGAAAAATAAGAAACTATATACATTTCCAAATAGAAAGTATACAAGCTGTACACTATAATTAGAATTTAGTAAAATTATGATATAGTTAAATATAAATCTAAAAAAACTAAGTTTTTATTATGTTGAAAAACAGAAATTACTCTTATAAATAATTCTTAAAGATAACATTTAAAAGCAAATACGGGCAAGTCCTTCAGACCCCCTCCCACTGTGGGAGCTTTTGATCCTATCAATTAATCCTGCTTTAAAAAAAAATAAAAGCAAGTATGTACAACATAATAAATAACCTCATCAGGAGACAAAAATTCCTTTGAAGATTTCCTCTTTTAATAAATATAATTTCATATACCAGTCATCCATGTGTAAATTTGGAAAATGCTGAAAAAATAATTCAAAAAGCAGAGAAAAAATGCATAATAAAATTTAAAATAAAATTAAAAATAAAGGTCTTTGAACTTATCAATTTATTCAACAACTGCTAAAACTTTTTAATAAAAAAAGAAACAAATGCACACACACACACCTCTCGCAAATACACATCCATGTGTAAATATGAATAAATATAATCAATCTAAAATAAGTTTCAAGATAACAAGATAAAATTGACAATTTTATAGTGAAATACATATTGCTAAAATTTATGACTTTTAGTAAAACCAACAAGTAGTAAAACTAAATAGAACATTAAATTACAATACATTTTTAGTAGTTGTCTAAGGATTACTTTATCAAGAGTCACCAAATTAAGGTAACTTTATAAGGGAGTTATATTTTAGTTGAATAGTTTGGATGGTTTATATCTGTTTAATTTTAAACATCAGGTGGAAAGTTTCCCCGAATAATTTTAATGTGCAGTTATAACCATGATGTCAATATAATTTGATCACATACATATCTAATATATTTCTATCATTTATTTATTCAATTATCCATCTATCTATCATCACTGGTAGTTTGATCATTGAAAAAATAGTTTGTATCTTTTAAAATTTTATGACTTAAAAATCTCCTATTTAAATGTTTAAATACATTTAATAATGGAAGGTAAATTAATAAAAAAATTTAATATATATACAAAGCATACATTACCCCATTTTGAATTCAGGGTTACTAATGAAATAGGGGTTAATATAAAGATTTAAAAGTGGTCTTGTGATGGACTTCTTAGATGCAGAGCCTGAGGCAGACAATTAAGTGCACATAAATTTTTGAGGAGAGCTCTTTAGGGAAACTCTGTAATGGAAGAAATGAAGCAGAATAGGGAAAATATTAGAGGCTAGTAAGACTGTGTTCTCCATTAAACTCGAAGCTTGGCCTAATCTACAAAGGTTACATTCTGCAACTTAAATTGTACCCCAGTTGAAGCAATGAATATGGTTACTTGTACCCTATATAATTCAGTTGTTGGCTGTGGACCATCTCTTGAGAATGGAGACATGCTATTCTTTGCAACGTAGTAGGTAACCTGTCATCCAGGATAGCTTTTGACAAAACCTAAACAAATGTGAGCTTTTAACAGTCAACACTCTATAGTAGCTAGAAGATGAATGAACTGATCTGGCAAAATGTATCTGGGGAAGACACAGCTAGCATCTACTATAGCCCACTCTTTTTACTGTTTAGTTTACTTTATTCTTCTGAAGAAATGTGAAAGAAGAGGGATAGTAGGATCAACTGCACCCCCTGCTGCAAAAGCTATTTATATTTTCATGGCTATTAAGCATCGTCTCTGTCCTGGAACACTCATTCAAAATGCTTCCCTCCTTTGGGTAGCACATTTGCTGATCTAGATAGTGTTCTTATTGGGATAACACAAACCATTATTCCTAAAAGATATCTTTGGTTAACATGCATGCATCCAGTTGTGGTCACTATGTTTGTTCATGGACAATTACAACTGAACGTGGAAGTAGAAAAGGACACCCTCATGACTTAAACTAAGTGCCAGTCATATTCCTTTTCTAACCATTGCAATAGTACTAACTTGTTATCCATTTATGATCAATAATTCTGCCAGCATGTTATCACTTTCTTTGCCTTTTGGTATACTGACACAAAGTACACAAAATGACCAAGTAGGACCTGGGACTTTAAGTTTGAAGATACCGTGTCTCTTGGTAATTTCTCCTCTCTTAAAACCAGATTTCTAATTTCAGAGTCAAGATGTTTGGAGATATACAAGGCTCCCATGTGAGACACAAGGAGTGATATTGAGTAGAGGGACTCTTATTTATAGCTCCTTAATTCCCTGACCCATTTTACCTATTGCAAATACAGCACCAGAAAACAAATGCCTTTTAATTTAAAATATATAATGATTCTTTAGGTTTTCTCACCATCCTTATAGGGTATGATCTTCAAACCGAGGCATGATCTGTGTTACTGGGCTTATACGTAAAGGAAACTAAATCAGTAAAGAAGATACATTTGAATCTCATAGTTAATGAAGACCTATTCACAATAGCTAAGATATGCAATCAATTCAAGTGTCCATCAATACATGAGAAGATAAAAGAAAGTGTTAAATATATACAATGAACTGTTTTTCACCCATAAGGAATAATGATACTCTGCCATTAACAGCAACATGCATGAGACTGGAGAATATTATGTTAAGTAAAATAAGCCTAGCACAGAAAAGTAAATACCACATGCTCTCATTCATATGTGAAAGCTGAAAATGTTGATCTCATAGAGGTAGATAATAGAATAATGGTTACTAGAGACTGAAAAGTGGAATGGAAGGAAGTGATAGGAAGAGGTTGGCTAATTACAAATTTTGATAGGAAGAACACATTTTAGTGCTCTTTATTATTGTATAATGACAATGGTTAATTTACTGTATACCTCAAATACATAATATTCTGAATATTCTTAATGCTTAGAAATGATAAATGTTTGAGGTGATGCATAAGCCATTTACACTGATTTACTCATTACACATTGTACATATGTATTGAAATATCACTCTATATCCCATAAATATGCACAAGTATTGTATGTCAACTAAAATAATAATAATAATAATAAAAACAGAAAGTAACAAGTGTGATTGCTAGTGGGAATGTACAATGTTGCTATGCTTATAGAAAATATTATGGTAGTTAATAAAAATTAAACACAGAATTACCATATGATCTAAATTTTTACTTCTGGGTATATAGCCAAAAAAAAGCACAGATACTCAAAAAGACAGTATTTGTATACCCATGTTCATAGCAGCTTTATTTACAATAGCCAAACAATGGAAACAACCCAAGTGTCTGTTGACAGATAAATGACCAAACAAAATGTGCTATCTAAATACAATGGAATATTTTCCATTTTAAAAAGAAAGGAAATTATGATATATAGTGAAACATGGAATAACATGGAAAACATTATGCTGATTAAAATAAGTCAGTCACAAAAGGACAAACTGTATGATTCTACTAATATGAGGTACCTTGTGTAGTCAGGTTTATGACTACAGAAAGTAAAATAGCTCTTGCCAAGGCAGGAGGAAGAGACAATGGGAAATTATTGTTTAACAGAAGTGAGTTTTAGTTTGGAAAGTTCTAGAGATGGATGGTGGTGATGGTTGTGTAACAATGTGAATTTACTTGATGCTACTGAATTGTACATTAGAATAATTAAGATGGTTTAATAATAATAAAAAAAAGTCAGTGCACTTTTCTGTCAGGATGGTCAGTGGAACTGATGGTCATGTGCCCACCCTCTCATGTCCTTTTCTGAAAAAATGAGTACTTTGTCATGATTGTCAATTTATTAGACATCATATTAGTCGGTGATTAGTGTGCTGTGGGAAACTCTAAGGAGGCAGCAAATAAATAGCCAGGATATGTGGCAATCTCATATCTATTCACAGAATGAAACAGAAGAGATCTCATACAGTCAACTTGATGGCTTATGGCTATCTAGATTCTTTAAGGGAAGAGAATATTTTTAGAGCCCTCTGTCAGTCTTTATTACCTGTAGGTAGTACATTCTGCAGCAGTAGTAAGTAGGTCAACCTTGGAGAGCAGGAGCTCATGATTTAGTTCCATGGCTTGCTTCCACTTTGGACACTTTCTTTACTTTGTATGTGGGTCTTCCACACAAAATGGTCAAAGAAAAAGACTTGCTGACATCAACTGGTCAAGTCACTTTTGGGTATCTCACATCTTTTTCTTAGTGTTTGCTCTCTTGTGTGTGTTAGCAAATAGTAAAAAGTTTTCCATACTCTGATCAATACACATGCCTCTATTCTACATAACCCTAGCAATCTAATAAGTAAACCATTTCCCACCATCCATGATTCCATATCAATTCTTACTAGAGCCACTTCACTCATTCTGCAAAGTGGATTACTGGGTACACTACCTAAAGCAATTTTAGACCATCCTTGAATGAGGGGATAGGGAAAGAGCTGCCCATTTCCAGTTTAGAAAGTATATTAAGATGGATAATCTCTGAGTCCTGTTGGGATTCCTCCACTGTAATGTCATCATAAAAATCCTGTGTAGAGCCAAAGGTGAGAACTGAAGGACAGGTGCCAGTATAGCAGTGGTAGGCAAAATAGAATGGGAATCTGGGTCATTTCATACAACTATGCCCTCTATGAATTTGGGTGCATCAACGCAGAAAAAAATCACTTCCTTGTTAAAACAGATTGCTTATGACTTGGTGGGTTTAACAATAACCAGCTCTTGATGCAATGGAGTCATATAATATTCCATGGTCAAATGCTGTCTATCTTCCAAGGGACCAGTAGTGTGCCAGGAGCTATTCTGTTCTTTCCCCAATAAAACTAAAGGTCTGCAGTGTGACTTTTGGGGGGGACTTATAAGAAATTTCAAGTGGCACTTTTCTACCATAGATATTTGTCATAGCTTGTGTCTGCTATACCATATAGTTCAAACTTCAAAGTTGCTGTATAATCAGCTAGACCTGCTATAAAGTTGTTCTTACTCTGAGGTCATTTCACAGTTACCAGTCTTTTGCACACACATTAAATAGATCAGAAGAGTATTCTCAGAAGTAGCATATTCTAAAGTCAAATGGTGAGATGATCTACCAAGCGTTAGACAGTTTTCTTAGCAGCAAGGATTGTAAGGTACTACAACTTGCTTTTACTTTGGAGGGGATGGCCTGGAATATCCTAGATACTCAACCCCTAAAAACGTAACCAATATGGCATGTATTTGAATCTTCAGAATGGTTACCTCTATCATCTGGAGTGCATGTATCTTACCAAGACACCCAGATTATTTGCCATCTCTTTCTCATTAGATTCAATTATCATGATAGTATTGATAAAGTGACTCAATGACACGTTCATGAAAACTCCAGATGGTCTAGATTCTGTCATGATCTATTATGATAGAGAAAATAATTATGAATTTATCACTGGAAAAAGACCATGAGGTTGCCTGTACAATGTGAATAAAATTGTATATAATTTTCCACACTGATGGATATAGAAAAATGCATTTGCCTGGCAAAAGTTGCATATTACTGGCCAAGATTGTGTTGGTTTGGCTCTAGTTAAGATTCCATATCCAGCACGGCAGCTGAAATTGTGACCACAATGTGATTATAGTTGTGGTATTCCACTTTTGTCTGTCATTGTCCATCTGGTTTTTGCAAGAGTCAGAATGATGAGTGAAATGAAAATATGATGTGGAATATGAATCATGCATCTTGTAAGATTTTGTGGGTAAAACTAGTTTCTTTTTTTCCATAGAGTGGAAATATTTTTACTTTATTCTTATTTTGAAGAAATTGTAGGTCAGCTTTAAGTACTTTATTTAGCTTTTTCTATCAAATAGGTCTAATTCTACAGATAAGAGAATAAACCTGAATGATCGCCCAATTGCTAAGTAAATGCATTCTAATTATATATTCAATTCTGGGTAGATCCATGAATCATCAGACCCACTGTGTTACAAACCTGCATCAAAACTCCTAAAACCTGACTCCCGCATTATTTATTTATTTATCTATTTTTGCTGAGGATTGTTTTTGCTATTTGCAGTTGTTTATGTTTTCATATGAAATTCTGTATTGTTGTTTCCAGGTTTGAGCAGAGTACCCCTGGTAATTTAACGAGTATTGCATTAAATCTGTAGATTGCCTTGGGTAAGATGGACATCTTAACAATGTCAATTCTTCCATTCTATGAATATGGAATAGTTTTCCATCCGTTTGTGTCATCTTTGATTTCTTTGAGTAGTGTTGTGTAGTTTTTATTGTAAAGGTCTTTGACTTCTCTGATTAGGAAGATGTCAGGGTATTTCATTGTTTTGTGTGTGTGTGTGTGTGTGTGTGTGTGTGTGTGTGTGTGTGTGTGTGTGTGTGTTTGTCTATTGTGAATGGGATTGTGCTTTTTATTTGGGTTTCTGTTTGTTTATTGTCGTTGTATAGAAATGTGACTATCTTTTGCACATTTATTTTTTACGCTGAGACTTTACCAAAGTCTTTTAACAGTGTAAGGAGGTTTCTGACTGATTATTTTGGGTTTTTGAGGTATAGAATCATGTCATCTCCAAGAGGGATAACTTGACTTCCTTTTTTCCTATTTGGATACCCCTGATCTCCTTCTCTTGTCTGATTGCTCTAGCTAGGACTTTCAAAACTGTGTTGAAAAGGAAAGGTGAGAGTGGGCATACATTTCTTGTTCTGGTTTTCAGGGGAAATGGTTCCAATTTCTATCTGTTTAGCCATACGCTGTCTGTGAGTTTCTCATAGATGACTCGTACTATTTTGAACTATGTTACATCTATGCCTAGATGTTCGAGAGTTTTTGTCAAGAAGGGGTGCTAGACCAGGCACAGTGGCTCAGCCTGTAATCCCAGCACTTTGGGAGGCCGAGGCGAATGGATTGCTTGAGCCTGGGAGTTCAAGACCAGCCTGGGAAACTTTGTGAGACCTCATCTCTACAATAAATCACAAAAATTTGCCAGGCATGGTGACATGTGACTGTTGTTCCAGTTACATGGATGACTGAGGAGGATGGATCGCCTGAGCCCAATGGATCAAGGCTGCAGTGACTGTGAGCAGCATGCCACTGCACTCCATTCTGGGCAACAAAGGGAGACTCCAACTCAAAAAAAAAAATAGAAGGGATGCTGGATTCCATCAAAAGTTTTTTCCATGTCTAATGATATAATCATGTGGTTTTTGTTTTACAACTGTTGATGTATTTAATTATGATTATGAGCTTACAGGTGTTGAACCAGCCCTGAATCCTGGGGATGAAGCCTACTTGGTCATGGTGGATGATTTTTAAGATGTGCTGTTGGATCTGGTTTGCTGGGATCTTGCTGAGAATTTTAGCATCTATGTTCATCAAGGGCCTGTAATTCTCTTTCTTTGTTGAATCTTTACCTGGTTTGGGTATCAATGTGATGTTAGCTTCATAAAATGATTTGGGAAGAGTTCTCAATCACCTGGAATACTTTCAGTAGGATTGGTATCATTCCTCCTTGTATGTTTTGTAGAATTCTGCTGGAAAGCCATCTGGTCCAGGGCTTTTTTTTTCTTGT
>NW_007246314.1:601992-608910 GCF_000164805.1 Carlito syrichta | reverse complement strand
TGTGTGTTTGTCTATTGTAAATGAGATTGTGCATTCTATTTGGGTTTCTGTTTGTTTATTGTTGGTATCAGGAATGAGACTGACTTTTGCACATTTATTTTGTACCTTGAGACTTTGCCAAAGTAAGAAGCATCACACTCCCAGACTTTAAGCTTTATTATAAAGCTACAATAATCAAAACAGCCTGGTACTAGTACAAGAGCAGGCATGCTGACCAATGGAACAGGATAGAGATTCCAGAAGCAAAATCTCAATTTCTCTATGAACTCATTTTTGACAAAGCCTCCACCATCAACCACTGGGAAAGGATAACCTATTCAGTAAATGGTGCTGGGAAAACTGACTGACTACATGCAGAAGATTAAAACAAAACCCCTACCTTTCACCATACATAAAAATCAACTCTAAATGGATCAAAGACTTAAATGTAAAACCTCAAACCATAAGAACCTTAGAAAATGCAGGAGACACCCTTATGGAAACTGAAACTGGCAACCAATGCCTGGATAAAACTCCAAGTGCCCATGCCATAAGAGATAAGATAGACAAGTGGGACCTCATCAAAGTATCAAGCTTTTGAAAAGCCAAAGAAACCATTGAGAGAGTGGAGATACAGCCCACAGAATGGGAAAAAATATTTACCCACTGTATATCTGCCAAAGTCCTAACATCTAGGATCTATAAGAAACTCAAATGTGTCACAAACAAAAACAAAAACAAAAAACAAAAAAACCCCAAATAACCTCATTACAAAGTGGGCAAAAGACATGAATAGACATTTCTCAAAAGAAGACATACTAATAGACAACAGATACATGAAAAAATGCTCAGCCTCACTAGCCATCAAATAAATGCAAATTAAAACCATACTGAGATATCACCTAACTCCAGTCAGAATGGCTATCAGCAATAACTAAAAAAAAAGAGAAAAAAAACAGATGCTGGAGAGGATGCAGGGAAAAAGGAACACTCCTACACTGTTGGTGGAAGTATAAACTAGTACAACCTTTGTGGAAAGCAATGTGGTGATTCCCAAAATATCTAAAAATTTACCTCCCATATGACCCCACAAACCCCCTACTGGGATTATACCAGGTAGAACTCAAATATCTCTGTGAAAAAAATACCAGCACATGCATGTTTATTGCAGCATTATTTACAATAGCAAAAACATGGAACCAACCGTGCTGCCCATCAAAAGAGGACTGGATAAAAAAAGAATGCGGTACATATACATGATGGAATATTATGCATCCATAAAGAAGGACAAAATTATGAACTTTGCAGCAAGTTGGATGGACATAGAGGCAATAATAATGAGTGATCTATCACAGAACCAAAGAACCAAGTATCACATGTTCTCACTCATAAACAGACCTTGAATAACTATTGTAATACTTTTAGAAAGAAATTGGCAGTAGTGGGAAACTGCCATGGGGAGGGCACGCCTCATCAAGGGTACCTGCATAATGAACATTTTTATACCTAACCTTGAATTGTACCTCACATATTTAAAATAAAATGTAAGTAAATAAATCAAACCTGACTCCCATATAACCGTAATCTAATAAAGTAACTATCATAACACTTTGGATTCCCAGGTATCAATATCAACTCTACCCTTGTAACCAAATATTCTCAGAAGAACTGCATAATTCTCTTTCCTCAGTGTACTGTTACCTGAAAATACAGTTTTGGTTCCATTTAGAGTAGAGTTCTTGCATCTCTACTTCATTTGAAGAAGCATAAGAAAAATCAATACCTTATGTTTAAAAGATGTTTCTTCCTTTAAACACTAAGAAAAGAATTCAATCTTTTCTTAGACCAGTACATTCTTTTGGTCAAGAGGTCTGAAAACTAAGTAAATGATTATAAATAACATTAAAGCAGTTGAGTGCTGTCTTCTTCTCATTCATTCTTGACCTCTTGTGATTATGCATAAGCAATACTATTGTTGACTACCCATTTATCTTGCTCCTGGGAATACCAGCTTATATTATCCATCTTAAGTCAGAATCCTCAGCTGTTCCTCTGAAGCTGTGATCCATAATGGTAATTATGATCACCTTAATTCATTCTGTTAATGCTGCTATGTGGCCTTTGAATTGCCAATATCTGATCATACCCTGATCATGCTCCCTGGAAGCCCAATTCTGAAAATGGTATCTTCGACCATATATATCCTAATAGGCACAACAAACCTACTCAAGGGAGCTTTTATGCCTCCTTCACCTCTGCTTGTTTTTTTGCCTCAGGTAAAGAAGACTCGCTGGCCTCTTGATATCCTTTATATTCCCATAAATAAAATTTGCTAATATGAAATGTTTTAATCTCTAGTTAATGAAAGTTGTTGGGTTTTCCTGTGTTATATAGTAGCAAGGTTATACTATGCAAGACTATTTGAGCCTTTTGATAGTCTTCCATAGACTTTCATGAGAGTTCTCACACTTCTACTTCTTTAACATGAACCAATGCTTTCCTCAAAAACCATTCCACCAGCATATTAGAACAAATTTCGGGGTTCTTGCATGTTGTTAGACCTTATGTCATAGCAGGTGACTCTATGTTAACAAACTCTCTTATTCAAGTTTACATTTTACTTCTGTAGAAGAGACTAGTCTTATTCTCCTAAGTCCAGGATAGCCAAGTCATATTTCTTCATAAATATATGATCCCTCTATTTTCTTATCAAATCTAAAACTTGCCCAATCAATTCTTGCAGGATTTGGACCCTAGTTATTGACCTGAGGAAGAGGAAATAAGAGCAGATTAAGGAAGGAAGCATTATCTTATATTTTCTTGTTGAGCTTCTGCATAGTACTTAAGCAAGGCATATTTTTATGTTTCACCTGTGAAAATAAACAGTAAATTGTTTTATCTCTCTATCATCTATCTATCTATCTGTCATCTACCTATCCATGATTGATCTATCATTATGCAAATGTATATAAGCTGTACTTAATTATGATTTTATTGATATAATAATCCTATCATTTTCTCTCTTCAAATGTCAGAGATATTGTTTAAAAGAGGACATTCCTTTCCAACTATGTTACATTTCAGTTTAACACATATAAAGGCTTAACAGCTACACTGCTATGATAAGCAATGGCTAAAAATGGGGTCCATGAGCCAATTGGTATCCAACTCTAGAATCCAATCTATAGAGTTTACTGTGGAGGACCAACTTTGGTTTTCTTTCCCTTATCCAGCACTATTAGAATTCATTTCTGCCCTAGTCTTTCAATTCCTGCATGTAGAGCTTAATCTGTTGTTGCACGTAATCTTTCTAATATATATATTTCTGTATATATATATATATATATACAGAACTAGAACTTGCCTAGGGGATTCATAGAGATTTCATCCTAAATATTTATGTCATAGAGAGGAAGGGTGTGCACCAAATGTTTTAGCTTGGGTTTTCAAGAAACAGAGATTGAGAACATTATTCAGTTCATATAATTTAAAAATATGTCTTAGAAAAAAAAAAGTTGCAACAGAAGAAATGAGTAGGATGGGAAATGGAAACAAACTGGATAAGGATTTAGTCTTAAGTAAAGCCTACCTAGAGTTGCCCCTACTTGAGGAAAGGAAGTTAAACTCCTGTACACTCATGTTAGTGAGCCAGCAGCAATCAGCCACTCTATGAGTAGCAGTTGAGTGAATACAATTTCCCAGGGTCAGGTAGCTCTTATCAGATGTAACTAATTCTCTGGTAAAGCTGGGGTGGGTTGAGAAGAGGAGAAGGAAATGATTATGAGTGGGTAATATCTATTTCTTACAACTGCTGGGAGTTGGGTGCACTCACTCTTTAAATGGGTATCTTGAAAATAAAGCATTTTAAAAAGATGATGCATTTTGCATTCTTATTCTTATGTTACCTAGCAATAAAAGTCTGAGAAAATAATTTTACTTCTTGTTAGGTTTTGCATATGTACAGTAAGAGAATGAACTGAATGTTCATCAGGGTTTTTAGTTACACCTAACATTGTAGTAAATAATCTCCTTTTCCAAACATCAAGAAAAAAGTATCTTGCTTAAGTCTTATTTTGATGAAGTTATAAGATAATTTGAAAGACAGCATTTAATCTGCAAAGCATTATACATATGGAAAGTATTCCTAATAGCATAATTATTTATTTGGTCAAAATATCTATAATCAATATTTCCTAATGAATAATACTTGGAAACGTAAGATTGTATCTATATTTCCTAAATCTGCATGTAAGCATTTCATATGGAGGATTATTACAGAGGATAAAGATGTTCATTACGGCAGGGCTTCTCAGTCTTGGCATCATTCACACTTTGAATCAGATTATTATTGTGGAGGACTGCCCTGTGCTTTGTAAAATGTTTAGAAATATCCCCAGCCTTACCTTCTGGGTAGCCCCAGTTGAAAGTTGCTGGTTTAGAGAATAAATCTAGTTACTATGCAACTATGAAGACTTTTCATATGTATTCTGCTTCAATAACACATTACTTGTGCAGTCATAATCTAGAGTTCTGTGTGAAACAATGTTAAGGATTTCAGGATGATATAAAAATGTTTCATTTTAAACTAATTTGACCTCCAAAGTTAATACATATTCTCAGTTTCAATGGAAAACATAACAAATGCTATATTTGTATATATAAAATATATATGATTTATCAGGTTATAAGCTAAAGTGTATACACCAAAGTAATTGATACTAGGAACTCAGAAAGATTTTAATTCAAAGTACTTGTATTGTATTGCTCAGTGTGGAATGAATAAGAGGAAGGCTTGAATTGTTCAATATATCATCGGTATAAGCTGTAAATACGCAATTGTAGGCTGAAAACCTAGAAATGGTAAATATAGAAGTACACAAGCAACTAGAAAATAAGAAGTATACACTCTGGAAGATGCTGTGCTCTACCTTTCTCTGAAAGCCTACTACCTGGAACAGACTAAAGGGAGTGGGGCTCCAGGGATGGTAGAATTTTAAAAATAAAGTGGTAGGGTTTTTGTACATCAATTCTCCAATACGGACATTAGACGGATGGAAGCATTGGAGCTGTCAGGGAAAGTCACTGCAACATACAGGCCTTGTGAAGCAACAAAATTAAAAGTGCTCCCAGTAGTTTGATCAGAACTAGAAAATACAAAAGAATTAGGCATGTCAATGTACTGACTCAGAACCAGATATGTGTCAAAATTCTTTTTCTTTAAAATCCAGTAAGAGAAAAGAATCCTTGAAAGTGTATGATTTCTTGTGCCCTAAGGAAATATGTATTGGGAGAGAGGTGATGGTAGTGGTTGACAGGATACAGATACTTTAAAATAGTTTTTTCTTGAAATTCATTATCAGCAGGTGTTAAAATACCACTCCTATGGGTCCCTGTTTCATTTTGGGGGCCAATCCTTCTCTTTAGTCAAACTTCATACCTTTGGGCTATATGCTCTGACACTTGTCACCCAGACTATTGAACCCAACAAAGAATGTTCAGAAAAACTCGATTTAATTCTATAATTGCAACAGAAAGAAGAGAAATAACATAGAAAATGCTTGGTGCCACTTGCCAATTTATGCAACTACTATAATACAAAATATTTAGACCATTAGCATTTGAATAAATGCTAATGGTCTAAATATCTGAGCATTAACTTAAAGAAATGTACTTTTGAGAGTCTAATGAAACCTTTATGAGCACATGTCACATTCTTCTGCCTGACTTTATGTCACATCTCGTCCTTTTCCATTATGTTTTGACTCAGACCCATGCTTTCTCTCCCTCAAGGCAGAGGATCAGCCTGACCTATTTTATTTAATTGCCATTTGGATTTAAGGGGATTTTCCATTTTGAAAGCAGAATTTTTCTAACCAAGGGTATTTCAGTAAAATGTACTTTGAAAATTAAACAATTGAAGTGAGCTAGTTATATAATGAGTTCCACTAAACAAGATTTAATATTAAAAACAAGCAAAAAAAATAATATCATTCATTGCAATCTAAATAGTTTCAATAAAACTAATTAAAAACCTTTCTCATTTTCACAGTAGGTAACAGTTTAAGTCAAGACTCTAATAACTCTTTCAAAAATTATTAAGATATAAATGTGTTTTTGAGGTAAGTATCAATTTTCAGGTTGTTTTAGCTATAAAAAGTGTATGATTTTAATGTAAAAAATTAATTGCTTATTAAATGAGTCATTAGCAGCATCTACACACTACCTTTTTAAGATTAAATTATATTTAAATATTTATCATAGTATTAAGGAGACTAGTGAATAACATCTATAGATGCAAAATTAGATGTGATTTATTTTTGCTGTAAGCATATCATATTATTGTACATGTTACATTTTGTACCACTACCAAGTCATTGCCACTATGCACTGAATACAAAGCCAGGTAAACACTGAGAGACAGAAAATCTACAAGTACTCCCTGAATTTGACATTTGATTACCCTTCATTGCTTTCTTTCTTTTTTTTTTTCACCTTTCAATTTTTTGTTTTAAAATTATGGGGTACAATTCAGGGTTAGGTATACAAATATTCGTTGTGCAGTTACCCTTATTGATGAGGTGTGCCCCCTTCCCCAGGCAGTTTTCCACTACTGCCAATCCCACCTCCCTGCCCCCCCATGTCCCTAAGTTTCCCACTACTGTCAATCTTTTTCTTATAATTTTAGTATTGTTGTTCAAGATCCACTTATGAGTGAGAACATGTGACACTCAGTTCTTTGTTTCTGTGAAATTTCACTCAGTATTATAGACTCTAAGTTCATTCAGGTTGCTGCGAAGTTCATGATTTTGTTCTTTTTATGATTGCGTAATATTCCATTGTGTATATGCACCACATGTGTTTTATCCAGTCCTCTTGATGGGCAGCACGGTTGGTTCCATGTTCTTGCTATTGTGAACAATGCTGCGATAAACATATGTG
>NW_007246314.1:586585-601972 GCF_000164805.1 Carlito syrichta | reverse complement strand
TGTCCATCCTTTTCTTATAGTATTATGATTGTTGTTCAAGGTCCACATATAAGTGAGAATTGATACTCATTTCTTTGTTTCTGTGAAAGATCACTCAGTATTATAGACTCTAAGTTCATCCACCATCCACGTTGCTGTGAAGTTCATGATTTTGTTCTTCTTTATGGTTGCATAATATTCTATTGTGTATATATACCACATTTTTTTATCCAGTCCTCTTTTGCTAGCAGCCAACAGATGCATGAAAAAATGCTCCGCCTCACTAGCCATCAAAGAAATGCAAATTAAAACTATACTGAGATACCATCTAACTCCAGTCAAAATGGCCATCTTCAATAACTCAAAAAATAATAGATGCTGGAGAGGATGTGGCAAAAGGGAACACTTCTACACTGTTGGTGGGAGTGTAAACTAGTACAGCCTCTGTGGAAAACAGTGTGATGATTCCTACAAGTTCTAAAAATCGACCTTCCATATGACCCCACAATTCCGCTACTGGGAGTATACCCAGAAGAACTCAAATCACTCCATAAAAAAGATACCTGCACACGTATGTTTATCACAGCATTGTTCACAGTAGCAAGAGCATGGACCTAACCGTCCTTCCTTGCTTTAAAATCTTCATTAAAAAAATTTTTTTTCTTGCTTTTTAAAAAATGTGAACAGAACTTCCCATTCCTTCTTGTGAGTAGGTTGTTTCTCCTCTGTGCTTTGGTTTCTGACCTCCGAAAATCCAACCTCTGATAATATTGTGGCACAGGCATTGGTTTCTAGAATATCTAGATTAATAATAAAGACACTTTAAAAATATTTTCAGCTGAATTTATTCAATGTACGGTAGCTATTCTTCCCTTTTCTAACCCCAGTGCTGTACTTTAATGTACCTATTCGTTTAAAATGTGACAAAGATGAATTATATGCTAAAAACAACATCAGATAATGACACAGAACATTACTATGTGACATCTTTTCAAATATTTCAGACATTTGCCTATTTATTTCAGGTTAAAGTTAAAAGTGTGTGCCAACCACTTTCTCTTACTTTTATCTCTTAAATATCACTGCAACTCATATTTATTTTCATCTTCATTGCCATAGTCTTAATTAAAGCCTTCTAGTTTTCTTTGCATATACCCAAAGTGCATGCAAATTATCTATTCAATAAGGAGAGTAATCCCTAAAACATGTAGCATTGATTAATCTTTTTCTCTGGTTAACACCTATAAATAATTTTCATGGCAGCACATATATATTTTATAACGTTTATTTTAAAAATTGTACAAATGTCTTGTTTGATTTGACCCTTGCATAATTTTCAACACCTGCTTTCACTTCCTGTTGACCGTACCACTATTCATTAGACATGAAAGATTAGAAGTTATTTCCTGCTTCCAGATAGTTGCACATGCATTTTTTTTCTTTCTAGATTTCACTTCAGCCTACTCTATTTTGGGAAACCCACTCATCATTTTTCAGGAATGATGTGAGAAAAATCTGACTGTAACCATCCTGTGCCAAAAATTGCCATCTGTTTATCAAAATCCATTCATGTTTCTTCTGAAATGTGTTTTTCAGACATGTAACTAGTGGAATGGGAATATAATGGATGTGTGCTGCTTTGCGAACTGGGCTTTTAAGTAGTAGTATGCCTCTCACAGTTCTCTTTTTCATCTCAATGGATTTATGTAATAACAAGGCTCCATGGAACTGCAGAATCATTTGGAAACTGCGTCACTGAGAACTGAATGGAAGTGAGTCACCATAACTGGAATACCATCCCTGGAGTAGTAAGCAAGTTTAGTGCAAAAATATTTTTATGCCCATCTACTGTTGCCTATTTTCCTTTCTTATTATATTTTAGGCATCACTGGCATTATCATTGCTAGGCACAGTTGAAGATCGATGAAAAAATCAACAGCCACTACATTGGTTACATTTCTGGAAGAGTAAAACATAAACAAATATATAATATTTGCAGTTTTAAAAGAAGGAGAATAATAACGTGATTGAGAATGTTGCTCATGAAAGTAATATTACCAAAAATAGCAAGGTGGGAATTTCCAAAATTCAGTCCCTCCCCTAAAGCAACTAATAATTAGCCAAAATTGTTTGGACTGACTTTCCACAATACTGGAATGTGTTTAAAATCTTACAAAAAACAGGAAAAGACTTGAAGAAAGAAGTTGTTTCTTTGTGGTAAGAATGCACTCTTCTGTTTGAAATGACAAACACATTCTCTCTCTCTCTCTCTCTCTCTCTCTCTCTCTCTCTCTCTCACACACACACACACACACACACACACACACACACACACAAAGATTAACAGCAGTGGTGAGGATGGCAACTGGAATCCTGGTTCAGGTGGTTGGTACCAAAGGAAGCAGACCCTGTTCTCAAAGGTTTGTGGTTGGGGCTGCAGCCTGCTTAGTGTCTCCCTCAAATAATGAAGCAAATTCTATCTTGACTTGGAATTCTCCAAGGATTGGGCACCTTTCTGGGCAACCTTTGTTGAAAACATTTAAAGCTAAAGATCTCAGAAGCCTGGAACAAAGTAAAACATCATTCCTCTTTTTCAAAATAATTTAGGCTCTTCAGGTTCATTTTTGCTTCTATGTACATTTTTTTTTTACCACCTTGTTGATTTTTACGAAAAAATAGTAATTAGATTTGGGGGGATTATTTTAAATATTTAGATCGAATTGGAGAAAATTGACAATGCTACATTTTCTAATAATGACAATGTTTTATAGCTTTTTTTGTTTAAATCTTAAAATTTCATTTATTGCTTTATTGTAGTTTTTAAATATAAAAATCTGGAAGACATTTTGTTAGAATTGTACCTATATAGTTCATCTTTTTATGTTGTTTTAATTGTATCATTTTTTAGAATCTCGATAATTAAATTTTTATTGTTTTTATATAGAAATACAATGGATTTTTGGATATTTACCTAATATATTGCAACATTGTCAAATTAATTTACTTGGCCTAGTAGTTTACTGAGAAATTCTTGAGGGATGTTCTATCTTTTCTGTGAGTAAAGGGGATTGTATTTCTTTCTTAACAGACCATGTGTCTTTTATATTATCTGCTCATTGCACTGGCAAAAAAACTTCAGTATGCTAAAAAAAATTGAGGATGGTGGAAATATTAATTTTTTTTTCAAACTTAGGGGAAAATAATTCAGTCATTGACCATTAGTTGGTTGTAACATATTTAATCAATTTTTATTTTAGACTAGTATTTAACTCATAGTCAAATTTCAAAGACAGTACAGAGCACTCTTTTTTATCTCACACAGTTTGTCCTACTATTAGTACCTTACATTAGATTTATACATTTCTCACAATTTATGATCCAATATTAATATGTTTATTTTCTTCCAAATTTAAAAAAAATAATGTTGTTTTCTGGTTTGGGTATTGAGTAATACTGGTGATATGAAATGATTAGGAAGTAGTCTGCTCTTTTTTCCATTTTGTGACTGAATCTTATATTTGATTTCATTTCTTCCTTAAATACCCACTGAAAATTGGGCCTGGAAATTTGATTATTAAAAAAATTTGAACTAATAATGCATTGTCTTATATGTATGTAAGGGTATTCATTTAAACCATTTTTCTTGTACAAAGTTTAGGTTTTATGTCTGAAAAAATTTCCCATTTTTATGTAAGATTTATGGGCATTTTAGAAATAAGGTCATATTATTTTTGAAAAATGTTTTATGGTCTATAGTGATATCCATTCTGTTGTTGCTTATTTGGGAATTTGTGTCTTTTGTTTTTTACTTGATTAGTCTGCCTTGACATTTATCACATTATCAATAATCTAAATAATTATAGGATTTTTTGTTTGTTTTGATTTTCTTCTTTTTCTCTTTTTAACTTATTTGATTTTTATTTGCTCATTATGTCATTTATTCTTACTTATTTGGGTAGATAACATTCCAGTGGCTTCTCTTTGTCACATTTCCTAGTAGGAAGTCTGCTGTATTTTATATCTTTGTTATTTTGTAAGAGATTAGTCTATTCTCTTCTCCACTTTGCTACTACATGATTATCTCTCATCTTTTACATCCACCAATCAGACTATGATGTATCTAGATTTTGTTGTTGTTGATGATGTGGTTCCTTTTATATTTCACTAATTAGTTTACTTGAGTTTATCTCGGGTTTTGGATGTGTTATTTAATTATGGAAACATTTCAACTACAGTGTCTTTAAATTTTAAAGTATTTTTTCTATATTCTTATTTGCCAAAACATACACTATACCATTTGGTATTTTCCATAGCTCTTAGATTATTTGCTTTATATGTTTTTCTACCACTATTTTTCTTCTTTTGTTTTCACTTAGTAAATTTTATTTACCTATATTTAAGTTTATTTGAATCAAGTTTAATTGTTCATTTGTTGGCTAAGTCAAGTTTATTTATGAGCCTGTCAGAACAATTTTTCATTTCCATTACTGTATTTTCTATTTTTAGCATTTTCATTTGTTCTTTTTCTTACAGTTTTTATCTCTCTGTTGAAATTACCCATCTGTTCATGTATGCCAACAAATTTTTCACATGGTCTTTCAACATATTAATTTCTGTTATTTAAAATTCTCTGACTGATGGTTTCAGCATCTACTTAATCTCTCATGTTTTATTGTATTGCTTTTTGTAAATCGTTACAATATGTTCTTATCTTATGTTTCTGTATCATACATATTTTTGAATGCTAGATTTTGTAGGGAGCACTTGAAGCTGAGAAAAACTGTACACATGATTTTAAATATCCACACCTCTCATGCTGATCGACTAATGCAGGGGGTTGAAATATTCTAGTCAGTAGTAGACCAGTTTTTGATTTTGCTTCTTTTATAGTTAATATGGTGCATAACTGGTCTCAAAATTCTCCAGCATTCTTGTGATTAAAGTGTAGATCCTTTGCTGGCTGTTAGAACTTTTATGTGCATCTTTTTCTCAGATGTCTTTCTGTGTGCTATTGTTCCTCTCCCCAGTCATAAATGTTGCTACTTTTCTTCAGTGAATGCTAGTCTGCTGGAGAAAATGCAGACTTCTTGAGGAAGACCATTTCTGAGACCGAGAAAAACCAGATATACTAAAAGATAAGGATACCCGTGAAAAATGAAGATATTCTCACCTCCCACTGCCAGGCTGAAGTAATTATATTATATGTATGTCTGCAAATGACCACTTCCTCAAGACAGAAATATTTTCCTTTCTCTTTTTCAGTACATTAAACTATATCTTATGGTTCACAGAGTTTGTTGTTCTTTCTTTTAATGAAAGGCTTCTGTCTCTAGGGGAGAAGAGATTTGTAAGGGCTTTTGGCTTCTCCCCTGTGACTGCTGATCCCGTCCATACTCAAACAAGACAGGTGTATCCTGCCTGTATGCTATCCTTTAAATTTGCTTTTGTATACCTCATGGAGTTTCATGATGAATTGCACAAATATGTCTACAAAATCTTCATTATGTCTGCAGTTCCCATGCTAAGCCAAGATTAATCCTTAGCTATGAATCAAGGATTGCAAGGAAGTATTATTACTTACCTGGAAGTACTGTCTTCTTACACTTCACCATTAGTGAACAAGTCCTTGGCTCTAGTCCTCCTTACATACAACTGTCTATATACAGACACATATACATGTCATTCCATTGTTCCTCAACTGCAGATTTTGATGGGTTTAAGAAGTTTTATTTTTATTTTTTTAGACTGTCTGGGTTTATGCTGTTGTTATTGGTAAAAAAAAAAAAATACTCTTTTCTGATTTTTACATCATAAGCAAAATTTGGAATCCCAGTGAATATTTTAAATTATATCATTCCATTTATTATTATAATACACTCCTTTGGATACTCTCTTGTGAGCGCCTTCATTTAAATAATGTAATTTATATTCCAGGTCTGGCAAATTGTCAATTGGTTTAAGAATCTTTTTAAAAATTTTCTCATTCAATAGTATGACTCCCTTAGAGAGATAATCTTTCAGTCCAGACTATAACTCAATTCTTGATGTGTTTTTTTTCTGCCTAACATCTTTAGTAAATCTTATCTTTTATTTTCCTTTCTTTAGTATCCTAATTCTATAAATTTCTCAAGCATGTGAATTGCAGAACCAGCTATTTATCCTTCCAAAAGTAGAATCATTGAATTTGTTTTAAATTCCGCTAATAAGGCATGAAGTAGTCTGTGCTGATGCTGTCAGATCTAGATATATAAGTACTGAATGGTTTTCTGACAACTCTTAGTATTGATTCTGCCATTACAGTTTTAGAAGGTCCTGTCAATTTTCATTCATTACAGTTACTTCTAGAAAAGACTTTTCAGTTAGTTCACAATCTCTCTCTCATTCTATTTCTGCTATATTGCTATATTTTCTATTAATTCTCCAAGATCTACTATAAATTTAAAATTTGCCTTTATGGAAATTGTTCTTTGTGGAAGAAAATAGCAAATAATTGAGAAGCAAGAATAGAACTAGAACAAAAAAGACCTAACTTTGCAAACCTAATATAAAAGTGAACTAAAAGCCGGACTCGGTGGCTGAGCCTGTAATCCAGCGCCTTTGGGAGGCTGAGGTGAGTGGATTGACTGAGCCCGAGGGTTCGAGACCCGCCTGGGCAGTGAGACTCATCTCTACAATAAATAAAAAAAAAAATCAGCCGGGCGTGGTAGCGCATGGCTGTAATTCCAGCTACTTGGAAAGCTGAGGAGGATCGCCAGAGCCCAGCAGGTCGAGGCTGTGGTGGCCGGGAGCGACCACTGCACTCCAGTCTGGGCGACAGAGTGAGACTCCAACTCAAAAAAAAAAAAAAGTTAACTAAAGTTAAGATAGTAGATGAATGCAAAACTTTTTAGCATAATTTTTTGGAATCATAATATATTTAAAAGAAAATAATGAACTGTTACAGTGAGCAGTTATGAAAGTTAGTACCTCATCAAGTGGTCAAACAGCATCACCAATATTTGTAAATGATAATTAAGACTGATCAATTAATGAGACCATTTTACCAGTTTCTCAAATTTGATGAAATTTTACTGTTTTATAAAAATGGAAATAAATGATGAATTTGTTGAAAATGATAGTTCCCATGACATCTCTCAATCAGAGCATCAGCTCTGAGTTGACCTGTATGAATATAGTATAGGATGACAGTGGTGGATGCCTCACTCTCAAATGTTATACACTAATGGCAAGAAGTGGGCAGTTTAAAGTAAAACAATAACAAACAGGGCACGCGGTCATGAAAATGATCCACATTTGTAAGGTCTATATTTCAGTTTATTAACAGTAGTAAACCTGTGTTTACTTACATACATACACACATATATACACATCTATATGCATATGTATGCACACATCTATCTATCTATCTATCTATCTATCTATCTATCTCTATATATACACACACACACACACACACACATACACACATAGAGAGAGAGAGAAAGGGAGAGAGACAGAGAGAGAAATTTTTTTCCAAAGACAAAAATGGATAAAAACAACTCAAAAATGGTCACATTTTGTTATTTAAGTCTGAAAATGTATTTAATATAAGGTAGTAAAACTTCAAAAGTTAAATCTTCAAATTATATTAGATACCTGTGTGTATATACAAGGGAGGACCCCAAAACACTGGAATGTATTTCTTTAAAAATTGTGTATTTATTCTTATATGTTTAAACTTCAGTCGTCTTCAAAGTACTCTTCATTTGATGCAATACACTTGTGGAGACACTTTTTCCACTGCTCCAAAGTTTTTAAACTTGTCAAGTTTGATAATTTTTTGGTGGCTCTGCTGTCTTTTGTTTCACTTCTTCCACATCAGGAAAAGATAACCTTTGAGGACTTTTTTCATCCAGGGAAACAACCTCAACAAAAAAGTTGTGCGGGTGAGATCAAGTGAATAGGGAGGGTGGGTCACCGGGGTCCTGCCAGTTTTGGTCAAAAGCTGCTTGCTAAACATTCAGCGCATATGGGCAGGTGCACCCGTAAGTCACCCATCACGAAGTGGACAAATACCTTGAAGGAATCTACAAAAGAAAAATTCACTGAAGCTACATGCAGCCTCTCTCACAACAACGCTAGCTGGTAGGTAAACTGATGCTGATGGGTTCCTACTACAAAGGTCCCATCCTCCAAAATATAATTTTTTGGGGGGGGTCCCCCCTTGTATATATATGTGTGTATGTCTACGTATAAGTATTTTCTTCTCTATTGCAATCTCTATCTTCTTGTTCTTCAATTAACACAGAATTCTGAAGCTTTGATATTATCTAAATGGTCTCAAGACTTTGTTCATTTATTTCCACTGGTCTTTTTTGTTACAGTTCTTACATTAAGTAAGTTTTACTATTCTACTCTTGATGTCATTTTGTCATTTTATTGCCATCTCCATTAAGATGTTATGTTCATCTAATAAATTTGTTATTTCAATACCATACTTGTCAATTCTACAATTTACATTTGATTTCTACTTCTAATAACTATATATTTTAGGAATTCTTACAGTGACCTTAATTATGAGCAAATATATTCCTTTAAATGAGCAGATTGTGCTAATCTTCATTTATTGTTGCTATATTTCCTACTTTAACATCAATGCCTACTCTTTATAGTATCAAAGTCATCTTGTTATAGTTTTCGGTTCATTTTTTTCCTTTTGATAACATTTTCCATTTACCTGGTTTCTCATATTTTAAGGAATTTCAGATTGAGTCTTTCAAAACTATGATAGTAACTTGTAAAGACAGATTACACATTTTTTCTCTGTTGAGAGTTGTTTCTCTTCTTTAAACAATTATCTTCACTGAACATGAAACAAAATTGTTTCTTGGTCCCATCTATGGTCTCATTTTAGATGCATAATTGTTTTACCTGAGTTTAAAACAAAATTATTTCACATATGTAAGTTCAAGCGTCAGATAGAGATTTAGTAGACAAAATTTAGACACTACTCTCCTTTTTTCCTTATTTTGCACTTTTCAAAATTTTCCCTCTGATTTCCTATTATTCTTAGGCATCAATAACTGGATTTCTACTACCACTGTTTCTGCATGTGCTGTAACTTGCATGACCTCCAGAAAAATACACACACACACACACACACACACACACACACACACACACACACTATGTTGTATTTTGTAAAACTCCCTTTTCTGAGCATAGTCTTTCACCACAATCTATTTATTTTTGTTCACCAGTGCTGCCTTTTGTATCATAATAAATGTCAGAGTGATTTTCTGAAGAGAGTATTCCAGGTCAAATCTTATTCATTAACAGAAGGTTATATCCTGTCAATACTCTTTTCTGATTACATAATATGTCAGACTGTTTTGTGTCTTAGGCTTTTAAAATGTTTCCTTGGCCTGGAATGTCTCAGATCTTTACGTCATGTACCTATTTCCAGCTAGTCTTTTAATATAACATAGTACATTTCATCAAAATGTTCTCCCTTTCTATGGTCAGAATAACACCATTGAACTTCTAGCACTGCTTTGTAATCATTATTTCCTTAACTATTATTCTCACTAAAGCACATGCATATCAAAATTCAGAATTAAACTCTAATATTCTTTTATATCACCAAGGTCTATCCAAGTCCCTTATTCATACAAAGTATCTAATGTACATTTGTTGAATGAACAAAATGATTAAAATGAGCTAAATTATAATCTAAGCTCCTTTATTGCGCACTTCTTGATAGAGAACTTATTTGGTGTATGTCTTCCCTATGAATTTGAGAAAATTTTGAATATCCTGAGAAGCAAATCATCATGGAAGCTAGATGAATGCTAAGGTTACACAGAAACACACTGACAAATGAAATAAATAGAAAATAGCCTGGGAAGGTGATATTTCTGAAAGATATCCAAAACATGTGATATTTTTCTAAATATATATTTTTTAAAAAACTTCAACTCTCAGAAGTTAGCTTAGAAAACTGTGTACCCTGTAACTGCTATATTTTTATCTTAGAGGGAACAACTTAATAAATAAATCACAAAGCAGAAATATGGGTTTTTATTTATGATAAATACGAATTTTCCCCACATCCTTTTTTAGACACCTGCCTCCTTTGGTGCTACTTAATTTTAATTAAAATATCTAACTCACTGCAGTTTCTACCTAGCACATGACAACAGCTCTTTGTAGATTCTTTTAATTATCAATGCAGTCAAAAGATCACTAATGCCTTTTTAAAAATACAATAATTTTAGATTTTACATGATCTCTAATTCTCTCACTCAGGCATTTATTATGTGGATATTCCTGTGATGCTTTATTAAGCTTTGTTTAATAATGTTAGAGTATACTTCAAGATTTTCTTCTGGCCTCTGTGAAAATACAGTAAAAAAAAGGAACTAATTGATTTAAATTTAGTGTATACTATGTGCTATGTACTATTATAGACATCAGAGACTTTTAAAATATGATCCTCAGGAGAATTGCAGTTAAAAGTTACTATAGAATATAAAATATTAACCATTTATGTTAATAATAGAGATTATACTGACAAAGAGATTAGTAGGTCTTAGTAGAATAAAAGATAATGGACCTTTTTATAAAGGATTTTAGCATGAGAATTATTTTTAGCAATGTTTTCATACAAAGTAAGTTATCTAAAGGTCTTATATATTTCAACATTTAACTTATTTTTGCTAGATTTTTTGTTCCAATTACCCCAATTTGATCATTGCATATTGTATATAGATATCAAAATATCACATTTACACAAGTGTTGTATATCAATAAAAAGTAAAAAATGCTAACTGCATAGCTTTTACATAATGTATTTTCTTATTCAGATTTCAAATTAGTTATTGGTTTTGTAAGTTATCTGAAAAGAAAGTCAATCATCAAAATATGCTATTTGAATTATAGTATATGAGGTTAGTGGAATAATTTTTCTTCAATACAATGATATTTCCACTGATAATTATGGTACATAAAAGGCAAAAAATATATAATATATAAGTTATATGAATTTATATAAATTAGACATTCATTTAAAATATATATAGTTATAAGCATACCTTTTCTAAATCCTATGATGAAAATAAATATTGATACGCTTTTTAAAAAGACTAAATTCTATAGTTATGGTCAATAGTTACACTTGACCCTAATTCTCAAAACACTCATACAAGACTACTTCAATAATCTAAAAAAAAAGTGACACTGGTGGCTATGTTGAAGAAAAAGAGACTTTTCTTAATATGCTGATATTTTTTGAAAAGAATCTAAGCATGTGTACATGTCAAAGTTTTATTTTACCTTGCTTTAGGGCAAAAGGCCTTACTTAAGAAAGCAAATTTTAAATTTTACTCTCATGAGAGTTATTTTATAAGACAAGTTAATGCCACAAGTAACTGGTTTCTATAATTACTTTTTATTACCATAATCTGTTTATCAGCATCTATTATTAAAATTTTATGTTTCAATAGCAAGTATGTGGGAGACAAGGATTAAGCAGTCAACCCACTATAAATCTAGACTTTTGGGTAAATCTTCCAAAATTCTCTTTTAAAATAACAAACTGGAGTATATCAGGCATTTGCATCTCTTCCCTTGTGAAGAAACTCTACTGAGAAAATGACTTTGACATCCGAAAGATGTGAAAACAAGGTGCCAAGATGAAGTGCTATAGTGTTCAAGTCCCTGACTGTGACTGTCACTATAGTCAGTCTTACTCTGGTGGTTCGGTGGTTCACTGATCCAAGCCATTCAATGACTCTTTTGTTTTGATAATGTGTGTTTAATTTTCTGCTATTTGAAACAGAAGTATCCTAACTATTAGGAAAGAGGATTCCATAAAATTGTATAGAATTTTAACAGAACTCAACACAGCATGTTTGAAACACCAAAGAAGAAAGCTATGAAAACAAAATGAAAAAGTGAAACCATGACATTGGAAAACAAAGAGTCTCAGTGATATTTTTGGAACCAAGAAGAGAAATGTCAGAAACAGAGTTTCTACTTTTATTGAGAAGGAATTGGAACCCACTTTTTTTTTAACTTTCTCTCGTGTATATTATAAGATCAGTCAGAACTATATATATATTTGAAAAAATTTGAGTCCGTTTTAAGTACCAGAAACCTTGGCAAACATTGAAATAAACCGATGAATGTTTATATTGTTTATAGTGGTTGAAACTACCTGAACTAGTGGCAGTTTTTTTAAAATTGAAATATCATCATAGACAATATAGGAAACAGTACAGAAATATTGACGGTATGGAAGAATGACAGTGGAAAAAAATGACTTAAATTATGCACTAAGAATTAGACATCTTTAAATCTGGGCCTAGTAATATAAATCTATTCCAATCTGTCTCCTAATTTGGAGGTTCTTAGAGGTTTCTGGGTTGTCATCTTTCAAAGGTAGTCTGGAAAGAAAATGAAACGAGAGAAACTGAGATAAGGTCAATGCAACCGTATAAATATTTAAATTACAAATATTTATCAGACAACTGAAAAATATAAAGTGTTTATGTTAAAATGTAAAGAATTTTTTTAAAAAGTTAATTTGGAACTAAAATATAGTTTAGGTCTATCATGACTGCATTTTTAAAATGTCAAAGTAAAATGCAAAAGTTTCTATTGAGTTTAAGAATATAAACAAAAAATTATTTTTTGGTATGCTGACCAGTCTCCTAGTTAGAATTGCTTATTATGCCAAGCAAGTTGATTACTGTAATGTCACTATTATAATTAAGCTACTTTCTTAAATGTTATACTTACACAGTTATTCGTTTATCATGTCCGTAAACTTGGGTTCATGGAAAGGTCAGTAGTAACACAGATTGACTTTAAGAGTGCCTTAGTGATGGATTTTTCTTCAGTTGCTCATCACCCAGGGAGTTCTATATCTAGGAAGAAGAGAGCAGTAATTAAGAGCACAGAGTCCTCAGGGTTGCCTCTGTAAGTGTTACTCAGGCTTCATGGGGATTAATGCAGATTCTTGTTGAAAGTCTTAGACTACTAACACATTTAATTACTCAGATAGTGCTAAAATATGACAGAATAATGCTTTATACAACTTTTGCAGCAAAATGTATTGCATCCTATTAGTATGTCCAGAGAGAGAAAGCAATTTTAAACTCTGGTTAATTATACATTCTGTGAAAAGTTCTGACTAGCATCACATCTGCATGCATATAAACTTGCATACAAACTTGTGAACTGTATAGCAATGTAATATAGTTTAAAAACCAATAATAATACTGACTTTCCAGTATTAAACTATTAGAGAAAATAATGAACAAATAATTATTTGTTATTCAAGTAATTCAAGGTATAATGATGACTAAATGATGGGTTTTCAGATAATATTTCAAAAATTATTTGTCTATATTTATACAAAAGTATTCAGTGCCTTAAGAATATAACTATATTTATAACAAGAAAACAAAACAACTGTGATAAACAGGCAAAATATAACTTGTGTTGACATTTGCATATTCAAGTCACATATGTTAATTTTTACATCAAAACCAGCAACTTAATTACATTATTTATAAATCTTGAAGAGGTACATATTTATGTTTTGTGATCATAAGTGCATCACAATTTCAATATGATGCATATCAAAAACAAAATATGCCCTTTTATTTTATTTTAGAGATCTTAAAGTACATTTGACATCGTTATAAATGCATTTCAGCTATTTTGTCAAATTTTTATTTAAATGTAAAACATCAAACTAGAAGAATCTTAGAAGGAAACACCCTCTTGGTCACTGGTGTAAGCAAAAAATTCAAGGCCAAGTTCTCAAAAGCAAATGCAATAAAATCCAAGCTATGTGAGACCTATCAAGCTGAAAAGTTTTTGCACAGTAAAAGAAACCATCAAGAGAGTAAAGAGAAAACTCACACAATAAGAAAAAAAAAATATTTGCAAGCTATGCATCCAACAAAGGCCTAACATCGAGGATCTACAAGGAAATCAATTGAATTGAAAGAAGAAAATCAAACAATCCCAATAAAAAGTGGGCAAAGGACATAAAAAGACATTTGTCAAAGGATAACATAGAAGCAGCCAACAAACACATGAAAAATGTTCAGCTTCACTAATCATCAGAGAAATGCAAATCAAAACTAATGAGTTACCACCTAACATAGCTAAGGATGACTTTCATTAAAAAGTCAAAAAACAACAGGTGCTGGCACAGCTGTGGAGAGGAGGGGACGCTTCTATACAATTGGTGGAAATGTAAGCTAGTTAGATCTCTATGGAAAACAGTGTGACAATTTCTAAACTAATAATTGAGCTTCCATATGATCCAGCAATCCCTCTTCGGGGAATATACCCAGAGGATCATAAATCATTCTACCAAAAAGACACCTGCACATTCGTATTTACTGCGACACTATTCACAACAACAGAAACACGGAACGAACCCATATACCCATAGAAAGTGAACTGGAAGAAGAAAATGTGGTAGATGTACAAGTTGGACTATCATGCAGCTGTATAGAAGAATAAAATCATGTCTTTCACAGCAACTTGGATGCTTTTGGAGACCATCATAATAAGTGAATTATCACATAAACAAGGAATACAATGCTGCATATTCTGACTCAAACTCAAGCCTTGATCATTGGTCATGCTAGCACAAGGATGGGATGCACAGATGCTGGTCACTTCTAGGAATGGGAAGAAGGGTGAAGGAATGGGGGAATGTAGCAACACTCTGAGTACCTGGTCTGGGAAGAGAGGGCCAGCTAGAAGCCCAAACTTCATCTGTATGCAACCTACTTAAGTAGTAAATCCCCACTTGTACCCAACAACTCTAAAATAAAAATGAAAGATACTAATATGGGCCAGGTGCAGTGGCTCATGTGTATAATCCTAGCACTTTGGAGGTCAAGGCAAGAGGGTTTCTTTAGCCCAGGAGTTTGAGATCAGCCTGAGAAATGTAGATTGATTTTGTCTCGACACAAAATTTAAGAAATTAGCCTGGCACAATGGTGTATGCCTGTAGTCCCAGCTATGCAGGACTCTGAAGTGGAAGGTTCACCTGAACCCAGGAATCAAGGCTGAGGTTAGTCGTGATCATGCAACTGCACTCCAGCCTAGGCAACAAAGTGAGATCCAAAAAAAATTAAAATTAAAAAATTTAAAAAATAGATAAAATTTTTTTAAATGCTAATATAAAACAAAAAAAGTTGCCAAATTTTCAATTGATTCAGTCATGATGTTCATACATAGAAATGGTATTTCATTAATAATGGGATAAATATGGTCTTGTAATAGTGCCTTAAAACTATCCAATTAGCTCTAATACTAAAAATCTATTAAAAATCCACATGTTAGCCGGGCTCGGTGACTCAGCCTGTAATCCCGCGCCTTTGGGAGGCTGAGGTGAGT
>NW_007246314.1:579000-586361 GCF_000164805.1 Carlito syrichta | reverse complement strand
CAGGTCGAGGCTGCGGTGGCCGGGAGCGGCCACTGCACTCCAGTCTGGGCGACAGAGTGAGACTCCAACTCAAAAAAAAACAAAAAAAAAAAAAAAAAAATCCACATGTTAAATAAATTTTATTATATAAATTGGCAGTAGTGGGAAACTGCCTGGGGAAGGGAGCCACACCTCATCAACAAGGTGCCTACACAATGAATATTTGTATATTTGACCCTGAATTGTACCCCACAATTTTAAAATTAAAAAATTTAAAGAAAATATTATATAAAGATATACATATTGATTTGTGCTCAAAATCTATCTCCTCCATAGAATGTAAACAGCAATAAGTCACAATTTTTTCTTCAGTTTTATTTAGTTATATTTTCAGCTCCTAGAATAATGCTTGGCATATATTGAATGCACAGCATATTTTTTTAATATAAACTGATGCTTAATTTTATGTATCAATTGACTTTTTATGTATTATACCTGAATCCTCAGGTCAATAAATGTTGGTATACCTTCTAATTTCTATATCAAATAGAATTCTAAATTCTATATCAAATTTCTATTTTCCTGAACAAACCAAAACTAATCCAGGAGCACAATAAGCATCTCAATTCTCCCATACACAAGACTAACTCCCACCCTTTTCTGTCTCCTCTTCTGACGCCTGACCCGCTCTTTCCAATGTACCCTCAGCTCAGTCCATAGAAAGCTTATGCGCCTAGGTTAGGCCGTGAACTCTAGAGCTCTCCTTGATTGCTGTCTTTCTCACATACTCCATTCACAATTTATTAGTAAACTCTAGTTAAAAATACACCAGAATCTGATCACTTCTCACTACTGTTTCACTACCATCACCCCGCTCTGTTCACAATTTGTCTGAATTCTGATTATTGTCATGGTCTCAACTAGTTTTTCTACTGTCACTGTTAATCTTAATCTTTTGCAGACTATTGTCAGCACAGAAGTTACAAGTTTAGGGTGTATTCAAATCAGATAGAAAACATAAATGAATTAACATTTTAAAGTGGTATATACCTTTATGCATAGAACTCTATGGAATTGTATTATTTTGTTTGAGTGCATTGAAATGGTGTTGTATAATGATTATGGATACTCTCTCAATTTTTATTCCACCTATGTTTTCTATTAGCTGGGTGCTATTAGTCAAATGATGTAATCTCTGTTAAATACAATGTGTTCTTTTGGAGGATAAAGCTGATAACACTTTCTCATAGAATCATTAGCACAGGACCTAATAAAATATGCTTTAAAAATGGTAACAATAATTACTCATTAGAAAATCTGAACCCCTTAAATTATAAAATATGATCAAAGTTTATTGTTGCCATCCCTCCATGCAATATTTTCCCAGAAGGCATAAATACAATAACATTCATACGAATACCTTTTCATCTCTAGAAAAAAATGTCTTCTTCGATTTGGCAGATGGTCCCTGAACAAGTTTGAACAATTATTTGGGATCATTAACTCTGATTTAGTTAAGAAGAATAAGCAAAGCCTGCATGTGAGAAATTAGACCATTTACCTTACAAAGCAATCAAAGCAAATTTCTTGAGGGAAAGATAGTGGGACTGGCATCAATAGATAGAACGAGAAAATATACTTAACTGAGAAAACTGTCGTCTGTTTTCTCTCTATGGCCCTCTTCTCACATCTATCACCTATATCTGTCTATCTATCTATCTATCTATCTATCTATCTATCTATCTATCTATCTATCCATTCATTCATCTAACTATATCTATCTATCATCTATCTTCATTATTTATCAATCAGTCTTCTGTACTGGAGAAAAAAGGAGTAACATTTTCACTCTTTATTTTCTTTACCTGTCAGTTACTGTCACTAATTATAAAATATTATCACTTTTAGTTCTTCTGAAGTACATGGGGGTACTTCCAAAAACCAAAATTTATTTTTTAAAAAAGTGCATTTGTCCTAACATGCTTAAACTTCAGTCACCTTCCATGTACTTGCCATTTGAGGCAATACACCTATCAAGTTGTTTTTTTCACTGCTCAAAACAGTTTTTGAACTGGTCGATTTTTATGCCTTTTAGTTGCGGTGGTTGTTGTTTCACCTCTTCCACATCAGCAAGACATTTCCCTTTGAAGACTTTTTTCTATTGGGAAAGTAAACAAAAAAAAAAGTTGTACAAGGCAACGTTCGGTGAATAGAAAGAGTAGGATATGGGCTCATGCTGTTTTGGGCCAAAACCACTGAGTGGTAAAATTTGATCATTTCATCCAACAATTTAGGAAGGATAAGAGTGTAGAAGGGACTTGGCCCCACCTGACAGATGTGGTGTGGAAAGGTGTGCTCTAAATCACCCATCATAAAAATGGCTAACATGTTAAAAGAATCTCAAAAAACAAAAAACAAAAAAGAAAAAAATTAACTGAAGCCAAATATAGCCTCTCACATCAATACAGCAATGCTAGCTGGTACACTGATGCCAATGGGTTCCTAGAAAACTTACCTAGCTGGGGAAGCATATACAACAAGGGGTCTGATCTCCAATAGATAATTCCAGCTTTTGGGGAGTCCCCCTCATATTTTTCACAAGATGTATTTTTTGTTCTTATTCAGTCTCAGTTAAAAAAATAATATGGAGATAATCAAATGGGTGTCATCTTTTCAAAAGCTGTCTAAAACATTATTCAGTAATTGAGACACTTGGTATAGAGAGAAGTTTGAATCGTGCATTGGAGTTGTTGCCTGGCTGCCTTGTGATGCCATTGCCAGATATGACCTTCGCCTCTTACCATAGCCTTCCAATTATGAGCATAGCGGGGTTACTGACATACCATTTTTCATTCTATGAAACAAGTTCTCTTTAGATAATTTAGCCTATTTTGAAATGTCAGGTTTTTGTTTTGTTTTGTTTTGATTTGTGATATTTTAGTGAGTATTTCAGCACCCAGGACATTGCTCCAGGACCTCATTGGTTCACAGGAAATTAATTATCTGTAGCTGTCTAAAGTACTTAAGATATTATCTAATGTGTATTGTCATTTAGACATTTCAGATTTCTGGAATTTTTCACCTGTCAGGTTGGCTCTCATCCTCCCTAAAATGTTGTATGAAATGTTCAAATTTCTATGTACCCAGGAATCTACCAACATAGAAGACTTTCTCTTTATTATTTCCTAGTTCCAACTTCTTAGGGAAGAGTTATCAGATTTGGAAAATATATGTTGCATTGTATCCATTAGGGAGATCTTATGCCTAGAGTTTCCTTAAGCTTGACTCTCTCTCCAAATGCAATACTTTTCCACAGAGGCTGTACTAGTTTACACTCCCACCACAATGTAGAAGTGCTCCCTTTTCACCACATCCTCTCCAGCATCTTTTATTTTTTGAGTTATTGATTATGACCATTCTGACTGGACTTAGGTGATATCTCAGTGTAGTTTTAATTTGCATTTATTTGATGATCAGTGTGGCTGAACAATTTTTTCATGTATCTGTTGGCTGCTCGTATGTCTTCTTTTCATATCTTTTGCTCACTTTGTGATGTGGCTGTTTTTGTTTTTATTTTTGTTTTGTTTTTCTTTTCAGAACATTTGAGTTCCTTGTAGATCCTAGATATTAGGCCTTTGTCAGACATACAGTTGGCAAATATTTTTTTCCCAGTCTGTGGGCTGTCTCCATGCTCTCTTGATGGTTTCTTTGGCTTTCCAGAAGCTTGTCAGTTTGGTGAGATTTCACTTGTCTATCTTAACTCTTATGGCATGGGCACTTGGGGTTTTGATCAAGAATGGCTGCCAGTTCCAATCTCCATGAGAGTGTGTCCTGCACTGTCTAAGGTTCTTATAATTTGAGGTTTTATGTATAGGTCTCTGATCCATTTAGGGTTGAATTTTGTGTTTGGGGATAGGTAGGAGTCCTATTCAATCTTCTGCATGTGGTCAGTCAGTTTCCCAGAACCATTTACTGAATAGATACTCCTCTCCCCAGTGGTTGGTGGTGGAGGCTTTGTCAAAGATGAATTGGTTGAGAAATTGAGGTTTTGCTTCTGGAATCTCAATTCTGTTTCATTGGTCTATATGCCCAGTTTTGTACCAATACCAGTCTGTTTTGATTATCGTAGCTTTATAATAAAGTTTAAAGCCTAGGAGTGTGATACCTCCTGCTTTATGTTTTTTGTTGTTGTTGTTGTTTGGGGTTTTTTTGGTTTTGTTTTTGTTTTTTTGCTGAGAATTGTTTTAGATACTCATGGACATTTATGTTTCCATATGCATTCCTGTATTGTTGTTACTAGGTCTGAGAAGACTGTCGCTGGTAATTTGATGGGTATTACATTCAATCTATAGATTGTCTTAGGTAGAATGGACATCTTAACAATGTTGATTCTTCTAATCCATGAACATGGAATATTTTTCAACTTGTTTGTGTCATCTTTGATTTATTTGAGCAGTGTTTTGTAGTTTTCATTGTAAACATCTTTCATGTCTCTGGTTAGGAAGATGCCAAGGTATTTCTTTTGATGTGTGTGTGTATGTGTGTGTGTGTGTGTGTGTGTGTGTGTGTGTGTGTGTGTGTGTGTGTGGCTATTGTGAATGAATTGTGCTTTTTATTTGGGTTTTTGTTTGTTTATTTTGGTGTATAGAAATGTGATTGTCTTTTGCACATTTATTTAATACCCTGAGACTTTGAAAAAGTCCTTTATCAGTGCAAGGAGATTTTTGACAGATTTTCTTGGTTTTTCAAGGTATGGAATCATGTTGTCTGCAAAGAGCGATAACTTGATTTCCTCTTTTCTTATTTGGATGCCCCTGATACCTTCTCTTCTCTGATTGCTGTAGCTAGGACTTCCAAAACTATGTTGAACAGGAGGGGTGAGAGTGGGCATCCTTGTTTTGTTCCAGTTTTCAGGGAAATGATTTCAATTTCTGACTGTTTAGCAGTATGCTGGCTGTGGGTTCCTTGTAGATGGCTCTTACTATTTTGAGGTATGTTCCATCTATGCCTAGATGTTTGAGGGTTTTTATTAAGAAGAGTTGCTGGATTTTATCAAAAGCTTTTTCTGAGCCGGGCTTGGTGGCTCAGCCTGTAATCCCACGCCTTTGGGAGGACTGAGGTGAGTGGATTGCCTGAGCCCGCGGGTTCAAGACCCGCTTGGGCAGCGAGACCTCATCTCTACAATAAATCAAAAAATCAACCAGGCATGGTAGTGCATGCCTGTAATTCCGGCTACTTGGAAGGCTGAGGCAGAAGGATCGTGGGAGCCCAGCAGGTCAAGGCTGCGGTAGCCGGGAGCGGCCACTGCACTCCAGTCTGGGCAACAGAGTGAGACTCCAACTCAAAAAAAAAAAAAAGCTTTTTCTGCATCTAATGATATAATCATGTGGCTTTTGCTTTTACCTCTCTTGATATATTTAATTGTGTTTATGGTCTTATGAATGTTGAACCAGTCTTGCATCCCAGGGATGAAGCCTACTTGGTTGTGGTGGATGATTTTTGAGATGTGTTGTTGAACCCGGTTTGCTAGGATCGTGTTTTAGCATCTGTGTTCATCAAGGATATTGGTCTATAGTTCTCCCCCTGTTGGATCTTTACGTGGCTTGGGTATCAATGTGATGTTAGCTTCATAAAATGATTTGGGGAGAGTTCCACGTTTTTCAATCATATGGAATACTTTCAAAAGGAATGTATCAGTCCCTCCTTGTATTTTTTGTAGAATTCTGTTGGAAAACCATCTGGTCCAGGATTTTGTTTCTGTTTTTGTTTTTGTTTTTTTAGCTAGTTTTCTTATGACATACTCTATTTCCTGGATTGTTATTGTCTATTTAGGGTCTCAATTTCTTCTTGTTTCAACCTGGAGAGGTTGTGGTATGTTAGAAAGTCCTCCATTTCCTTTAGGTTTTCCAGATTGTTTCCATACAAGTGTACATAGTAGTCTCTGATAATCCTTTGTATTTCCTCAGGGCCAGTTGTGACTTCATCTTTTAGTTCTTCTCATTTTGCTTATTTGGGATTTTTCTCTCTTTTTCCTGGTCAGTCTAGCTAGGGGAGCATCAATTTTGTTTATCCTTTAAACAACCAGATTTTGTTTCATTGATTTTTTTGTAATTTCTTTTTTTCTTCTATGTCTCAGATTTGGGCTTTTATTTTGGTGATATGGATTATTTTGCTGAATTTAGGGTTTTGGTGGTCTTGCTTTTCTAACTTCCTTAGGTCACTTGTTAAGCTGTTAACTTGTGATCTTTCCATTTTCTTCATGTGTGTTTGTAGAGATATTAATTCCCCGCTTACTACTGATTTCATGACATCCTAGGGGTTTTGGTAAGACATTTCTTCATTTTCATTTGTTTCCAGGTATCTTTTAATCCTTATTTGGTTTCCTTGTTGACCCAGAAGTTGCTTAGCATCATGCTGTTTAGTGTCCATCTCTTTTTGGAATTTGGGGAAATTTTTTTGGTGTTGATATTTATTGTTATTCCCCTGTGGTCTGAGAAGGTGCTTGGCAGAATTTCAGTCTTATGCAATTTGGTTTTGCTTACTTTAACCCAAAGTTATGGTCTATCTTAGAGTATGCTCTATGTGTTGATGAGTAGAATGTATATTCTGTGGTCATTGGGTGAAGTGCTCTCTAGGTATCAATTAAGTCCATTTGGTTGAGTCACATTGAGGTTCCAGATCTCCTTACTGATTTTTTTGTCTTGATGATCTCTCTTGGGTTGTGAGTAGGGTATTGAAGTCTCCATTTATGATAGTGTTAGAGTCAATCTCTTTTTAAAGTTTGTCTAGAAGCTGCTTTATGAAAGTTGGTGCTCCTATGTTGGGTGCATATATATTTTGGATGAATTTTTTTTGTTGATGGATTGAATATTTTATCATTATATAGTGGCCTTCTGTATCTTTTTAAATTTTTGATAGCTTAAAGGGTATTTTGTCTGGTATTAAGTTCGCAATTCCTGCTTTCTTTTGTGTTCCATTCACCCGAAATTTTGTTTCCCATTCTCTTATTTTGAGTCTGTGAGTGTCCTTTCTGGTGAGATGAGTCTCCTAGAGACAATATATTGTTGTCTCATGATATTTTATCCATTTTTTCAATCTTTGTCTTTTCAGTGGTGCATTTAGTTCATTCCCATTTAGTCTAATTATTGAAATGTGAGAGTTTATCCCTGTTATGAGGTTCTTATAGAGTTGCTGTCCTGTTTTTGTTGTTGTTTTTGTCTTTATTTTGATTTTTGGGCTGATTCATGTGTGTTTTCAATCTTTTTCCTGCACTCTTGCTAAGAACATTGTCATTCTGTTTTTTCCCTTTCTTCTGTGTCTAATACTCTTTTTATTTTATTTTATTTTTTAGTGGAGTCTCATTCTGTCACCTAGACTGGAAT
>NW_007246314.1:578415-578980 GCF_000164805.1 Carlito syrichta | reverse complement strand
GGGATTACAGGCTGAGCCACCGAGCCCAGCTTGTGTTTAATACTCTTAAGATAATTTAGTTTATTTAGAAATGTCAGGTTTTTGTTTTGTTTTGACTTGTGATATTTTAGTGAGTATTTTAGCACCCAGGACATTGCTCTAGGACCTCATTGGCTCACAGGAAATTAATTAACTGAAGCTGTCTAAAGTACTTAAGACATTATCTACTGTTTATTGCCATTTAGGCATTTTATCTCTTCTGGAATTTTTCACCTGTCAGATTTGCTCTCAAACTCTCTCAGATGTTGGATGAAATGTTCAAATATATATGTACCTAGGAATCTACCAATGTAGAAGTCTTTCTCTTTCTTATTTCCTAGTTCTAACTACTTAGGGAAGAATTATCAGATTTGCTAAATTTATGTTGCATTGTATCCATTCAGTAGATTTTATGCCCAGAGGTTTTTTTTTTTTTCAGCCTTGCTCTCTCTCCCAATACAGATGCATTATTCTTCATTTAAGAAAAATATCAGCTGGGCTTGGTGGCTCAGCCTGTAATCCCGTGCCTTTGGGAGGCTGAGGTGAG
>NW_007246314.1:549086-578395 GCF_000164805.1 Carlito syrichta | reverse complement strand
CTTAAATGAAGAATAATGCATCTGTATTGGGAGAGAGAGCAAGGCTGAAAAAAAAAAAAAACCTCTGGGCATAAAATCTACTGAATGGATACAATGCAACATAAATTTAGCAAATCTGATAATTCTTCCCTAAGTAGTTAGAACCAGGAAATAAGAAAGAGAAAGACTTCTACATTGGTAGACTCCTAGGTACATATATATTTGAACATTTCATCCAACATCTGAGGGAGTTTGAAAGCCAATCTGACAGGTGAAAAATTCCAGAAGAGATAAAATGCCTAAATGACAATAAACAGTAGATAATGTCTTAAGTACTTTAGACAGTTTCAGTTAATTAATTTCCTGTGAGCCAATGAGGTCCTAGAGCAATGTCCTGGGTGCTAAAATACTCACTAAAATATCACAAGTCAAAACAAAACAAAAACCTGACATTTCTAAATAAACTAAATTATCTTAAGAGTATTAAACACAAGCTGGGCTCGGTGGCTCAGCCTGTAATCCCGCGCCTTTGGGAGGCTGAGGTGAGTGGATTGCCTGAGCCCACAGGTTCCAGACCCGCCTGGGCAGCAAGACCTCATCTCTACAAAAAAATCAAAAAATCAGCCAGGCATGGTAGTGCATGTCTGTAATTCCAGCTACTGGGAAGGGTGAGGTGGAAGGATCGGAAGGATCGCCGGAGCCCAGCAGGTCAAGGCTGCGGTGGCCGGGAGCGGCCACTGTACTCCAGTCTGGGTGACAGAGTGAGACTCCAACTCAAAAAGAAAAGAAAAAAGAAAAATATCTCTTGCTCTGGGTAAAAGTCTTTAAAATCTACCCATCTTTATGCAACAACTAACAAGATATAGAAAAATTAGATAATAGTCTAAATTTCTTCCTATCAGACTTTCCATCACATGGAATCTTTGTTTGACTTTTGCATTCATAAGATATGCCTTTCATGTTGTGCTGACAAATAACATTTTTCAATGCAGTGAAGACTTTTGAGATTTATTTAGAGTTGTTCTTCTTTGGGTTTTATGATTAAACTCAGAGATCTTAAAACAAATGTTTGAATTTTTTGGCCATAGTCGATAAAACATTGTCTTCTTCACTGTTATTATATCCTTTAAAGAATATGTGGTAAATTTAATATATAGTAATCTCATTATTAATATGATTATATGTTTTATAGTTGAGAAGCACTTTTTTGTGGCTCCCTGATTCAAAAGACTCACATTAATGCAACCTGCTAATTTTCTTTCTTGATAACACGTACATAATGGGAAAAAAGCAGCTAAACTGTAGGTCAAAACACATTGAAAAGTCCCAGGTATGCAAACTTTATTGTGAAATTGTAGTCTAAAAAGTACTTCTTAAAATTATTTTATAGGTAAGAATTTAGCTTATTTAATGCTGTTTTTGCCATAAACACTGAGTATATTTTTACGTACTTCAAAAGAATTTTATTAAATACGTCCCAAGAAGCAGATATGCAGGGGGACAGATGCACATAAAAAATGTCAAATTATTTCCCAAAGGTGGAAGCAATCACCTTTCCATCAGACATTATACATGACATAATCTATTATCCTAAATCTTGACTAATGTTCACAAAAAATGATTTTAATTTATTTCTAAAAAGTAACTAAGAAGTGGCACTTTTGCTTTAATGTTTCTTATATTATACTTTTACACACTTTCTAGTGTTTTACATCTTATTTTCTTGAGTTGTCACTTTTTTGTAGCATTTTCTATATTATGTTTTTATTAGACTTTATATATCATAGGTTGTAATCTTTTACCTGTTATATATGTTCCAATTAGTTTATTCCCATTTGTTATTGTCATTATCTTGAAGGTAATTAATTAATTCTCACTTTAACTATTGTTTAGCTCATTTTAGGTTGTCCTTTTAGTGTAGAGATTATACATTTTATTTTGCAGAAATATTTGTTTTCTTATCAAATCTAGTTTTTCTTTATAATACCGCAAATTTTTCCATTTTAGTATCTATTAGAGTATAACCATGATATTTTGTATCCTTGTATTTTCATTTCTATTTTTCTTTAATGTTCCTGTGAACATTTAAACATAAATAGTTCGAATCTCTTTCAGATTGCTCTATTATCTTAGGTCCTGGGGTGTGGATTTGACAGCTAGATGTACAATTTGTCAGTTGTTACCCAGTGCTCACAATTACTAATAACTTATCCGATGACTTGGTTTTACTGAACTTAGTGGATTTTCTTTCCTCCCCACAGGCCCTTAAATTTTAGACTGACTTCAAGCTTCTGCAATCAATATGTTGCCACCGAGAAGAACATTTCCTGTTAAACTGGTCTGATCACACTGTCTACTCACCCCCACCAGCTGTAGGACTTACCTATAAATTTCCTGCCAGCTCTGTTTGTCTTCGTTTGTTATTTTGACAGTCACTTTTCCTGACCATTCTCAGTGGTTAAGTGCCTCTAATTGCAGACTGATTGCTCTAATGTTTTCAGTAATGCCTTGGGGCATAACCTCCTTCACAGACTAATCTTATCAAATTCAAGCACTTTGAAGAAGGGAGAGTTCCTGAAGTCAGTGTTTTAGATTTGTTCTGACCACGGGCGGGCTTTCTCGATTCTCTCTCCCTGTTTCTCTTCGGCAAACTATCCACTTACAGTTTTGTCTATATCTTAAATAAATCTACCAATCCTTTCCAATTGTCTTTCATCACAACTTTTACTGGTTCAAGAGCTTTCATAAGTTCGAACATCTCCACACTGTGTTGCAAATAAGTCAAATTTGAGGGATGGAATGGAAGTTCTGCACTGTGGACTGCTTCTCCCAGGGCAGAAGCCTGAGCCACAGTGCTGCTGCTGGGGGCATGGGCAATGGCATGCTACTCTCTGAATGACACTCCAATTTAGAAACTGATAGTCAGTGGATAGGAAAGACAGCAACGCCTTCAATGACTTGCTTGAGTAAAGGTAAACTTCAAACTCAGAATTCTCAGTGGCACAAGGTAGAGGCTCCGTCTCATGAGCAGGAGTTCAGTAGAGAAATGGGGCTTTTACTTCTTAAGTGATATCCTCACCAGAAACTTAGCAATGGGTAGTTAAGGCAGAATTGCAAATGTTGATGCTCTGTCCTGTTGAGAACACAGCATTCTTCTTGGGTTCTGCAAAGAGAGAGGGATCCCTGACTTCTTGGCTGTACCAATCTGGAGTGACATTGTCATCTCACAGACCTGGAAGGGAGATGGAGTGCTTGGAACATTTTTCAGATACCGCAGATTCTCACAATTCTAAATGAGTTTTAGATTGTTTTGAATAATGATTTCTTCATTTGTTTTATGCCTTTGGAGAATATTTCCAGATACTTAAAAAAAAATTTACACTATCCTGAGGAAGCATGTCCACAAATCGCCTCATGCTCTCATGTGAGAAGCGGTTTGCCATGTTTACTTTTAAAATAGTTTTTTGTGACTTTAGTTAAATAGGCAGCCAAGTATTTTTTCTCACAAACCCATGATTATATGTAATCAAATATCCAAACCTCCTAACAACTTTTAGCATTTTATCTTCCTCATAGCAAGTCCCAAACTTAAAAATATATTTTGCACACAAAACTGTCTTTGAGATTTGAAAATTTTTAAAAGATTTCTTTTTTTCACCTTGTAAAAAGAGAAGTGCTAAAAATAAAAAGATATAGTTAGTTTTCCTTATATTACACTTGTGCAAATAAATTATTAATATAAATATTTTAGAGACTGTATAAGGCTTACAGAAATGTATCAATGACCTCACTGTTGTACATATTTTTATTCATCAGAATCTTGTGCTGCTTTACCCACTATTTATTTAAAAAGTAATAGTGCCATAAGTCATAATTTAGGTTACTTTTTAAAATATTAATATGGTCTTTATTTAATCTCTTTACTTTGAATTTAGTATTGTTTAAGTCAGTGGCTTTCAATTAGGGATTCATATCACTTACTTATGGAGTTTCATTGATATATATTGATGCTATTAAATATTTATTGAATGTCTTTATAGTTTAAACAAGTCTACATATATTCTAATGATAGGCTTGTTATTTTCATATTATGTCTTGAAATTATTATGTTTTATAACTATAGAGATTTTTTGTAAAGATGATGTTCATCTATATTTATAAATTAGATAAACTAACTTTGCTGAAAGTTGAAACAACTAACTTGCAAACAAGATTAATAATTAAATTTATTGGATAGTTTATCAGAAATGTTTGGACTACCTATTTTGTTTTGCATTCCACAGAAATAATATTACATTATTTTTATAAGAATTTTTATGAGATATTTTACTTTCAAATATTATTGTTAGTTCACCACAAACATTGTAAGTCTTTTGCCACCTACATATAGCTTTTAAATCTTTAAAGCATCTTCAAGTCAACTGCAGGTCAAATCTTTAACAAAAACACAATTATCTCAGAGACCCATTAACAAAAGACTATGCTAGCCAGATACTCTTAGGCAAGATTTCTGACTGAATCACTTGAATAACTTTGAGACTATACTAGTAGACTGAGTCAGGATATCAAGAACTCCAGTAAAAAGAAAATCAGATGGTATAACGAGAGTGCTAACCCAAGACTGAGCAGAACAAACATTAATTATAATAGTCCCCACTTATCTGTAGGTTCACTTTCCCCCATTTCAGTTACCTGGGGTAACTGTGGTTTGAAAATATTAAATGAAACATTCCAGAATAAACAACTCATAAGTTTCAAATTGCATCCCATTCTGAGTAGTGTGATGAAATCTCTCATTGTCCTGGTCTAACCTGAATTACTCTTTGGTCCAGAGTATTCTTGTTGTATATACTACTTACCAATGAGTCACTTAGTCACTTAGTAACTGTCTTTGATCTTGGTTATCACATTGCCTGTCCTGATTGCAGTGCCTGTGTTCAAGTAATCCTTATTTTACTTAATCATTGTACCTATGGGGCACATATTTGTTCTATTTCATTATTAGTTATTGCTATTAAGCTGTTAAGCTATTACAGTGCTTAATTTATAAATTAAACTTCATCATAGGCATGTGTATGTATGTATTGTAAAAAAACATAGTACAGTATAGAAACCATAACTATGGTTTCAATAATTTGAGGGGATTTTGAAATGTACTGTACATTAAACTGAGTGAATAATGATTATGGTTTTGTTTGAAACAGGCCTGAAGCTTTAATGTATTATTTTCTGAACATAAGAAACTTCTTTTTCTTTAAGCTATTATAACACTAAATTTAGTAGACTGTGTTTTTGTAAACATAAATATAACGTTTATTTTTTATCCTTCCCTGACCTCTCTTAAATTGGATATCTATTAAATATTACTTTCATTGCAATATAATTATTTGATCAGATTCCATAATAGTCTGTGCTCCTTCTTAACTGAAACATTTGTGATCCAACCAAGACTTTGAATGAAATGTCATAATTAAGAATGTTGCCTTTTTAATGAAATATAGAGGTAAGATTAACTAAATGAAGACAATGCTTACAAAGCTTTCTTTTTTTTTTTTTTTTTTTTTTTTGAGTCGGAGTCTCACTCTGTCGCCCAGACTGGAGTGCAGTGGCCGCTCCCGGCCACCACAGCCTCGACCTGCTGGGCTCTGGCGATCCTTCCGCCTCAGCCTTCCAAGTAGCCGGAATTACAGGCATGCGCCACCAAGCCTGGCTGATTTTTTGATTTATTGTAGAGATGAGGTCTCGCTGCCCAGGCAGGTCTCGAACCCACGGGCTCAGGCAATCCACTCACCTCAGCCTCCCAAAGGCGCGGGATTACAGGCTGAGCCACCGAGCCCGGCTTACAAAGCTTTCTTAAGAAAACTGGTGGGGTAATGTGGCTTATAAGGTTCCCAGCCTTTCAATTAGTAGGTTGGGACACTTCCTGTCAGATTCAGAAATCTTAACACATTTGGTTACACAAAGAAGAGAAGAATTTACTCAGAGGTATATGTACTACAAATTTCATTGTATGTCAAGTTCTTGGCTTGACTTTCTAGTCTCAAGAGGCTTTTAAAATTTGAATCTGGAACATTTTATACAAACTTCCATAGAAGCAAACTCAGTAAACTTATAAGGCAAATTATCATTCTTGTAGCACCTATATAAATAATTAGACTAAATCTAGCAAGGTAAACCTTATTTTGTGATCAAGAATAATAAGACTTTGAACTTATTTTTAAGCAAAATAAAGATGACTGATATATAAAATAAAGCTTTCATATATCTTTAGAAAATCATAACACAACCTTTTGGTTTATATTTCTTCTCCCACATGAAGAAAACAGTTTTGTCAGGTAACTATAAATTGGATTGGGTCTTATCATCTAACACAAATTGCCAATCATTACCAAATATTCAATTTTTCTGTTTGCTTTCATTATTTTACACAAGTTTTAAGCTAATTTTTCAAAATTTTATCCCTCCCTCCTGACCTGGTGTCGTGGAGAACTAAAATCTAACTGCCCACATCTTAATGAAGTCTACAGAAGCACTGCAAGCTAATGTACAGCGAATTGAAGTATACCTTGAAGGATTCATCACTGCTGCAGTTCTAGCATGAACAGCTGCTTTGCCTTGTGCTGTTGAATGTGAGCTACTCAAAAAATTCATTGACTCTCTGGCATTCCATGCTTTGATTAAGAGAAAGATCAAGACTGGGGCAATCTTACTGAAACCACTAATATCATCACCAGAGAACTGTAAAAACTGAGCAGTAGTTTTTCAAAATTATCTGATAATGGACACAGTTCTGGTTTCCTAGGACATCTGCACAATAGTCAGAGAAATTGCTGTATGTATTTTCCCCAGAACCTCTCTGATGTCTATGCCATCAGAGCACAATCTTGAAAATTTGTTAAATTTTCATTGCTGTTTTCCTCCACAATCTAAGGATGCCTCAGTTTTGAAATAGTCTCATGTTCCTACAAACTTCCCTTCAAACTTTGAATATTAGTTTTATTCCTTTACTTAGCCTTTAATAACTATTGTTTATTATATTCCTGTTATACATTCTGTCTAGTGACAAGAGATGATGTAACTTGCTCTTTAAGACCAACAAGCTCATAAAGGCCATCTCACCCATGACGACTACTTTGACCAACTTTGAACTATCAATGACTTATGTTCTATACCTAACAGTGCATGTGCAGGTTTGTTGCACTGGAATATTGCATGATGGTGAAGCTTGGGCTATTATTGAAACCATCACCCTTTGGTACCCAGTGAGTAGTTCTCAACTCGTATCCCCCATCCTCGCCTCCATTCTAAAGGAGTATCCCGGGGACTATTGCTTCCATCCTTATGCTCATGTGCATACAATGTTTAGCTTCCATTTATTAGGGATAACATATGTTTTTCAGTTTTCTGTGATAATTCGCTGAGGATCATGACCTCTAGCTGCATCCATGTTGCTGCAAAGAACATGATGTTTCTTCTCTTTTTATATCTCTAGTATTAGTATACCATGATGTCCATGAACCAAATTTTTCTTATCCAGTCCACCATTGAGGAGCATCTATATTGGTTCCATGTTTTTGCTATTGAGCATAGCTCTGCGATAAACATGAATATGAAAGTGTCTTTTTTGTTAGAGTGACTTGTGTTATACCCAGTAGTAGGGTTGTTGGATCAAGTGGTTACTCTATTTTTACTTCTTTAAGAAATCTCAAAACTGCTTTCCACAGAAGTTTAACTACTTGCCTTCTCATCAACAGTAAAGGAGTGCTCCCAACTCTCTGTATCCTTGCCAATATTTGTTGTTTTTTCATATTTTTTATAAAAGCCACCCTGACTGGTATGAGAGAGTATCTCATTTTTGTTTTGATTTGCATTTCTCAGTTAATTAGTGATATTGAACTCTTTTCACAGGTTTGTTGTCTATGTGTACGTACAATGTCTTCCTTTGAGAAGTACCTATTCATATCCTTTGTTCACTTTTAATAGGGCTATTAATTTTTCTCCTGTTGATTTGTTTACATTCCTTGTGGATTCTGGATATTAGACCTTTGTAGGATGCATACTTTGCAAATATTTTCTCCCACTCGGTAGGTTGTCTGTTATCTTGATTGACAGTTTCTTATGCTTTGTAGAAGCTCTTAGGCTTGATTAAGTCACACTTGTCAATTTTGTCTTTTGTTACTTTTGCTTTTGTAGCCTTGGTCAGGAACTCATTCCCTAGGCCTATCTTCAAAAGTGTTTATTGTGCTTTTTTCCTAAAATTTTTATTATTTGAGGCTTTACATTTAGGCATTAATCTATTTTAGTTAAGTTTTGCATATGCTAAGAGGAAGAGGGCCAGCTTCAGTCTTCTTCATATGTATGCCCAATTTCCCAGCACCATTTTATAAATAGTGTTCTTTCATCACAGTTTGTTTGTCAGCTTTGTCTAAGATGAGATATTGTTATACCTAACAGTGTTCAAAGGGCACACTGTCTCAAACAGCAGGAGGTATTGAGCAAGTGCTCACAATGAATTGTAAGTTACCCAATGACTTGGCTTGTTTCAGCTGGGCTTCTCTTCCTTCAGTTTCTGAAATATGAATCAACCCAGAGTTAAGCAAATAACCATGTGTCCATCAATCCCCCTTACAACTCATTCTCAGAATCATCCAGCAACAGAGAACTTTTCTGTAAAATTATTCCACTGATGCTGCATGTTCATTCACCTATTTGCTCCACTTTTCCACAAGGTCCCTGCCTACCCTTCTTTCCTATCCCTATACAAGAAAACTCTCTGTGTGATTTTGAGAAGCTTGAAGAACCAAGGTCGGAGTGTATCCTCTATCGTAATAATATTTTCAAACAAAATATCTCCTTCCTTAAGTTTGAATTTGTTTATTAATTGATAATTAACAATACATTTCTATGTATGCTTTGTGATAGTATTATGTGAGCTCATTGACTAGGGCTATGATATTCTCCATTAATGGATAAGATACACTTTGCTCCATTCTCTGCTTTATAAAGTGTAAAAATTTTAGCTATAGCTATACATGGGTCCTAAGGTTTTGACTCTGATCTTAATACTTAGCTTTAAAATCCAAGCTTCTTAGCAAGCAGCCAGTCAAAATATGCCCAGGGGCTAATGCAACTTTGATTCCAGCTACCGCTGTCATTTTGAGTTTTTTTTTAATTGGCATCTTGATAACCCCTTTCTTGTTTTTAAACTTATATGTATACATAATTTGCTTTTGTATTCAATAGTTCTATATGTTTAAAGTAGGAAGGCATCATAAAACATCAGTTAAATACATCATGATAAATGTAATTACTCTTTTGAAAGCTTGTAAAATATTGTATTAAACATTATTCTATGTCTGTTAAAATAATATAATTGTTCTTTACACCTTGGGGTAGACAAAATATATGTAGTCATATTGTATTGTTAAGAGAAAATAGCCTAGCAGTAACATTTATTATATTTTTGTTGTTGTTTTTAAAACATTTTTATGGTATAATGGTATACACATAGATATAAAGGAAAATTCTTGAAAGAATATAGATAATACTATTAATAATAGCTAGCTTGAGGATTTAAGATTAAAATAGGATTAGCAATGCTTCTAGGAAAGCTTTGATTGATTGCCTTTTATACTGTTTAGATTTGCTTTTCATTTTTTCTTTTTCTTACAAACAATGTACCACTGAGTATTTTTATAAGCACTTCTGAAAAATAAATTCATACACACTACTGCCTAAAACATGAATTGTAGAAATATTTCCATTTTGATGTGTGTTCTCTTTAAGACTTTTAAAAAATATTACTGAATTGTTTAAGTGCATTAAATTTGCATATGTTTTGTGATTAAAATAACATTTTAATTTTTTTATTCTGGGCAAGAATCTAAGTGACTAAAGATTCTTTTTTTTTTTTTTTTGAGCTGGTGTCTCACTCTGTTGCCCAGACTGGAGTGCAGTGGCCTCCCGGCCACCACAGCCTCGACCTGCTGGGCTCCAGCGATCCCTCCGCCTCAGCCTTCCGAGTAGCCGGAATTACAGGCATGCGCTGCCACGCCCGGCTGATTTTTTGATTTATTGTAGAGATGAGGTCTCGCTGCCCAGGCAGGTCTTGAACCCATGGGCTCAGGCAATCCACTCACCTCAGCCTCCCAAAGGTGCGGGATTACAGGCTGAGCCACCGAGCCCAGCGTGACTAAAGAGTCTTAAATAGATCATTTGGTTCTGAATTTGCATTGGTACATGAAAAGCAATTTATGTTTTGTTGGCTTTTTTTTTAAATTTCATTTTTGTTTATCTTTTATTAGGAAGGCAAAACTTATTCTCATCAATTGTGAAACAGTCCTTGTTCACACAAAGCTCCCTGGCTAATAAAGGCATAAGAAACCAAAAACAGAAATGCATAATTCACCCCAACCCTGGCCCTGTTTCAGGCTCAAGCAAAATCAGAAGCTTCTGCTTGGTGAAGGAGAGGGGTGAGTGATTCTAAGATGTTTGAGTCAGTTCACCCCTCCCAGCCATGTGTGAGCTGTCAGTCCTACACTGAGGTGAGATGGGAAACAGGACCTGTCCACCAACCTGTGCTATAGTGGCCTTCTCCTAGGTAGGAAGACAATCTGACTGGTAAGTCTGATGCCAGCAAGTAATGGAGAAGCTGACCTGGGTCTCTCTGGCCAAACAGGGCAGAGTAGGGAACCAGCTACTGATATACCCTGCACCCATCAGGGTTCTCTTTGTACACAGACAAACCAAATATCAAACACAGTTGCAGGATTCCAGGTGTTCCATCTCCTGCACCGTTTCAGGCTTGGACAAAGTCAAAAGATCTGTTTGTGAAGAAGAGGGGTTGAGTGATTCTAAAATGTTTGTTGGTCCCATATAGGAGGATCTCTGATCTGGACACAGTGGGAGGCAACTAGAGTCCAATGAAATAGGAAACGGGACCTGCATGCTGACTGCCTCCATGGTGGTTTGTTTCCAGGCAGGAAGAGAACCACCTACAGAGTGAATCTGGCTGTTGTACCTACTGCTGGCAGCTAGTGGAAGCAGTGGAGAAGCCTACCAGCATTTCTTAAGCAACCAGAGAAGATAATTGTGATCCAACTGCCAATTCACCCTGCACCAGCAAAGATTCCTCTGTACATACTGAGACTCTAGACATCAACAACAGGTGCAGAATTATAGGTGCACCAATCTTCATTCTATTACAGACTCAGACAAAATTGGACGTGCTGCTTGGTGAAGAAGAGGGGTGAGAGAAGAGGGGTCAGTTTACCCTCTGCCAGAGCAACATGGGCTGAAAATTGGTTCAATAAGTTTAGCAGAGGGAGAGATAACCTGAAATTATGGTATTCTGCTACAGGATGGAGCAAGCAGCAGAAGTGAATGTTTTTCCCTCTCTCACTGAGTGACAGAATTATAGAGAGGGAAAACAAACCTGTGCCATATGAAGAAAAACCAATGGAAAAATATACACAAATCCCAATGTCCTAATGAGACAATGCCTAGAAAAACAGCCATTGGAACACAAGCAATGGAAACCTCCCAGAACGACCTGCCTCAGATGACAGTCACTGAAATCAGAAATTGGATGGCAAAAATAAACAGGAACCAAGGGAAACAAGAAATAAAACTCAATGAAATTGTAGTGGAAATGGTCAATATTTTTTTTAAAGCCTCTTCGGAATCAAAATAAATACACTAACAGGCATAGGGAGCAGAATTAACCAAGCAGAAGAAAGAATCTCAGAGCTTGAAGACCAAGACATGGAATGAACCCAATCTGTTAAAAACAGAAAAGAAAAGAAAAGAAAATTCAAAAAGGAGCAAAGCCTCTAAGAGATCTGTGGTTATGTCAAGAAACTGAATTTATGCCTGATTGGTATCTCTGAAGCAGAAAGGGAAATGGAGCCACAAGCAAATGCAAAAACATTTCTTGCTTATTGGTTTGAAGAATCAATATTGTCAAGATGTCCTTCCTACCCAAGGCAATCTACAGATTCAATGAAATACACATAAAATCATTTTTCTTGAACCTGGAAATGATAATACAGAAATTTATATGGAAAAAGAAAAGAGTATGGATAGCCAAAATAAACAAGCAAACAGCAAAAGGAACAAGGCAGGAGGTTTCACACTTCCAGACTTTAAACTTTACTACAAGGCTATACAGTACCAAAACAGCCTGCTTCTGGTACAAGAACAGTCACATAAACCAATGGAATAGGAAAGAGATTATGGAAGCAAAAACAGTCTCTCAACCAGCTCATCTTCAACAGAGTCACCAAAAACAATCAATGGGGAAAGAAGACAATATTTAGTAACTGGTGCTCAGAAAACTGGTTGACCACATGCAGAAGACTAAAATTGGACCCTACCTAACACCATATGCAAAAATCAACTCTAAATGCATCAAAGACCTAAATGCAAAACCTCATATTGTAAGAATTCTAGAAGAAATCATAGGAAACTCCCGTATGCACATCAGAATAGGTAACAAATTCTTGACCAAGTACCCAAAAGCAAATGCCATACTAAGATAGACAAGTAGGACCTCATCAAACTGAAATTCTTTTGCACAGCAAAATAAGCCATCAGGAGAGTGGGGAGAAAATCCACAGAATTGAAACAAATTATATATCTGATGAATGCCTAACTTCCAGAATCATAAGGAACTCAAACAAGTTGAATGGAAAAAATCAAGCAACCCTACTTAAAAATGAGCAAAGAACATAAATAGACACTTTTCAAAAGAAGATATACAAGATGGCAGCAGACTCATAAAAAGAGTTCAGTCTCATTAATCATCAGAAAAATGCAAATCAAAGCTACAATGAAATACCACCTAACTTCAGTAAGGATGTTAATAATTAATAAATAAAAAAATAACAGCTCCTGGCACAGGTGTAGAGAAAAGGGAATGCTTCTACACTGTTGTTAGGAGTGCAAAGTCAATATTTCTATGGAGAGCAGTGTGGCAATTCCTAATAAAACTACAAATTGACCTTCCATACAATCCAGCAATCCATCTCCTGGGAATATACCCAACGGAACAAGGATCATTGTACGAAAAAGATACCTGCACACATATGTTTATAGCTGCACTATTCACAATAACAAAAATATGGAACTGACCCTACAACCCATCAAAAGTGGACTGGATAAAGAAAATGTGGTACATATAACATGATGGAGTATTATACAGCCATAAAGAAGAACAAGATCATGGACTTTATAGCAAACTGGATGGAGTTGGAGAACATCATACTTAGTGGTCTATCACAGAAACAAAGAATTGAATACCACATGTTCTCACTCAGTGAGACCTGAACATTAATCACATTAGCACAAAGGAGAGATCGGCAGTTGCTCTGTCAGGGTAGGGAGGGAAGGAGGTGAAGCACATCGCAACACAGGGGGTATCTGGACCCAAACTGGGGAAAACGAGGGTCAATTGGAGTCCAAAACTTCTCCTGCATGCAGCCTACTTGTGTAGTTAATCCTTACTTGTACTCTACCTCTCTATAATAAACTAAATTTTTTTAAAAAATGAAATGAATAATTCCCCAAGTCTTTAAATTGGGCCATCCATTTTCGCTGGTCAAAACACACCATGCAGAATGAGTACTTCAAAGAATCAGAAGCATGCAGACACAGGGAGGCTAGCTGCTTGTCTTTTACATAATTAAGAACAGTATCAGTGGCACCCAGGAGTCTACGTGCACTTTTATAGTGCTACTGTAATTATTAAAGGAGGATTCTCACATAGCTTAACACCTGGGAATATACTCTCCAGGTATCAGCATGACCTAGGATGGCTCTATGAAGGTCTATAAACCAGGTATTATCTGAATTGAATTTCAGGGATAAGTCAAATGTCAGATGAACTTTAAATACTTTTCATGGTCAGAAAGCAATTGTGAAGATGAAAGTAGACGTGACATATGTGGAATCCTCAGGAACACTTAAGATACCTAGATTTCCCTGAAGAAGGAGAAGGTGCATTTAGCTTGCGATTTCAGGAGATGAGGATGTTGAGTAAATGTGGGTCAAAAGGTAATCAATCTGTTATGACATGTCAAGAATTTTTGTATTTCATTCTGAATGGCGGTTAATTCTTTAAGAAAAATAGAAAATGGAGAGTAGACATTCACAAAGGCTGTAATACTTTGGTCTAGAATAGAAACTAGAAACATGTTTAATCAAATAATGCTTGTAGGTTGAAAGAAGTATCTATGTGATATATATGTATTCATATGTTGAACTAAGCATTAGATAAAATGACCATTAAGGTGGTTATATTTAAAACAAATAAAATTGATTTAATGATAAAATATAGTCAGAACCATTACAATATTAAAACTGAAAAGTTAAAAAATATAGAAAATGATACAACTTTTTTCCAATATTAATCATACTTCATAAAACCAAGATTGAAAATAGAAATTGGTATTAATATTCTAAATAATTTTAAACATGTTCATACTTCTTATCACCATATTTCAAATTAGTGAAGATTTGTATTTAGAGAACATAGATAGTAATTCTGGAACTACTTCATTAAAGAAATCTAACAGTTACTCAACTTTTTGAATATAAGATATTTTGAAAATGATCCATAAGTTTTTTTTAATTATGCTATCAGAAAGTTTTTAATATAAATTTGTGCCACAGATATTATGGTAAATGATATTGAGAAAGTGGCTTGATTTTTCAGGTCTGAGTTTCTTTATTTCTAAGCAAGGGTGGTGGAAGTTGAGTATATGACCTTTACTATCCCTTACAACAAGAAACAATGATGGTTTGTTTTCACCAAAAATATTAAATATGAATGTGACTATATGTGCATATGTAAACATATAGCCAGGTGATTATGAAACATAGGGGCAGGAAAATTCAGTAGACTGAATACGAATGTGTGACTCTGAGTAGATGTCATGAAGACTATTTTAATAAGATTCCCCCAAAGCATTCACAAACAACAACTGTTATGAAATTGTTTACTTATAGGATACATACTGAACCTAGACATGTAGATACTCCCCTATTTTATAATAAATGCCAAACTAAAAGTAAGTTTTAAGTGATAAAAACAAATATGGTCATTTAAAGCAGAAGATAACTCCATCACTTACTTAGAAGAAAGGATCGATAGCCCAACTTGATGTAAGTCCCGTGACCTAATTACTAGAGCTAGTGTTTAATACAGCTTCTATAGAGTACAGGAGGTATAAATTACCTCGGCCAACGAAAGTCAGAATAAAATCCAAATCACTGCAAAAACACATACTCCAATAAGAATTGCCCTCTAATAAAAATTATACTAGTTACAATATGCCCAAACCACAAAGTCTATTTTATATCTCAATGTTGCAGTGGAAGAAATGTCTTTTATGACAAATTTAACCCACGTATTTCTTCCATGTACAAGTAAGAAATCCAAAACAACACTTGTCAAATGATAGAAATGTAGAAAGAAAGGAAAAGGGAAAATGATAGAAATTTAGGAAGGAAGGAAGGGGGGGAAAAAGAAAAATCGGATCCATTAACATTAAAGAGTGATCAAACACTGAGTTTGATTATGGTAACCAAGTCAATCATACTCAGTGATCTATCACAGAAACAAAGAACAGAGTACCATATGTTCTCACTCATAAGCAGACCTTGAACAATTATCATAATACTTTAAGAAAGGAGTTGGCAGTAGTGGAAACTACCAGGGGAGGGGAGGTGAGATTGGCAGTTGAGGGGAGCTGCTAGGGGAGGGAGGGACACACCTCATCAACAAGGGTACCTGCATAATAAACATTTGTATACCTAACCCTGAATTGTATCCCACATCTTTAAAATGAAAATACATACATACATACATACATACATACATACATACATACATACATACTACATAAATAAAGTAAGTAAGTCATGGTAATCTCCTTTCACCCTACACCATCCCCATAAAAACATTTATATAAACACTCACTGCTCTGTACCAAATCAAAGTCAAAGACTTCAGGAATAAAAATGTAAGAAAACAACCACACACTCCAACCTGTTGAAGGCAATTGCACCAGCGCTACCTAAATTTACAGAAACACACACATTATTAGTCATCCACTACAGAATATACCAAAAATAACTAATTGTAGTATTAATAAGAAAAAAACTGATGATGCCAAAACAATTCTAAAAGTTGTATAGAATTTTTTTCATCAAATATTTAAGCAGAGGAATAGAAAATAAAGCCATAATGAAATTAAAATGTAGCCGGGCTCGGTGGCTCAGCCTGTGATCCCGCACCTTTGGGAGGCTGAGGTGAGTGGACTGCTTGAACCCCTAGGGTCGAGACCCGCTTGGGCAGCTTGGCGAGAGACCTCATCTCTACAATAAATAAAAAAATTAGCCGGGCGTGGTAGCGTGCGCCTGTAGTTCCAGCTACTTTGAAGGCTGAGGCGGAAGGATCGCCAGAGCCCAGCGGGTCGAGGCTGTGGTGGCCGGGAGCGGCCACTGCATTCCAGTCTGGGCGACAGAGTGAGACACCAACTCAAAAAAAGAAATAAAAATGTATAAAGGAATGTTTTTAGAAGAAATAAATAAATTGAGTGTTTATTTTTAATAAATGGAGTCTCTGAAATAAAAATAAAAATGCAATCAAGAGCTTAAGCAAAAGTTTAGAACAGAAGGAGAGAAAATTTAAGAGTACTGGGAAATAGATTTAATAGGATTTCTAGAACAAACCACAGAAAGATGTACAGGAAATTCTGTGGTATTTGATTAAGTATAGAAACATGAGAGCTCTTGCATTTAAAAAAGCAATTTTATAATAAATTAGAAAAAAATTTATGGTAGCCCTTCTTTTCAGGACCATCACATTGCACAATTCCAGGGTCACAATGAATCTTTTAGCACATATAAATGGAGTCATGCCACATATAACCTCCCTGGTCTTATGTGGCGGACTCCTCTATTTTGTTTCTCATATGTCACTTCTAACACCATTTCATTTTAACCCAAAGAATACAATACTTGCACAATTAGCATGTTATCAAATTGGACAATTATTTATTTATTTATTTTAGAAAGTAGGACTTATTGAGAAGACAAAAGCTCCCATAATTGGAGGCGACCCGAGGGGGTAGTCCTAGACAATTATTTCACTCTAGCGCCTACTGACTTAAAATTTCTATCATAGAACTGCAGAAATTCTTAACCATTCTTTTAGATGTCTTTAGTTCCCATTAAAATTATTTCAGTAATCACAAGTTAACATGAAGCTTTTCATTTGTTGAAATACACTTCAAGAAGTACTATTTAATAATAACTTGTGTGTCTTTGGCCAGTATTTTTAGTTGACTTCATTGTGTTTATTGTCATATTTTCTTCTTTATAAGAGCATTCTCCGGACTTTGTATTCTGTATGTATTTACAGAACAAAACAATGTCCCCTAAATATATATATTTCGGTGGCATAGTATGCCTATTTTGTCAGACAGCAAATTGTCTGGAAATGGAAAACTTAATTACCTCCTTTGTCACTCCAGCTGCCTTTGAATCCATTATTCCTTATTGAGACAGCTCATTTCCCTGAGAGTTTTAATGCAATTACAGAAGTTATAACAATAATACTATACTTAGCACAATAGAATGATTATATCTTCTACTTTCTGTTTCAGTCTCATTCAATGAAATAGAATCTTTTAAAAAATGTATTTGGTGTGATAGGAAACCATTTTAGTAGGGATATTACTAATGTCTAGTAGATATCCCAATAAATAAACCTTTCCTTAGTTTCTAGATGTGGTTTTTATTCTGCATTACTATTCACAGTAAACAATAGACTAGTAAAACAGACAGTACAGGTTTAATGATGAATTAAACTGCATCGCATTGACATTCTCTAAGCCAGTAAGCTCTATATAATTGATTTTCCTTCAGAGGTCAATGTGAAACAGCAGTTTGAAAGTGACATCTCCAAATAAATTCTGATTGTTGACCCTTGCCGTAACTGTCTTTCTGTATATCATTAGCTGAGGCATTAAACTTGCAAGATTCTTCACCTGTATTGCATGATAAGAATAATAGTTTTCTACTAGAAGAATGTAAGGAAAATTGTTGACTATAGAACCTTTAAAGCATTATAGGATATCGTTTTTCAGTTTTTTAAAACATAGATAAAATTAGTATATGACTAGTTATATTTACGAGTATATTTTACTCAGTGTGTGTACATATTTATATACACACAGATTATATTGCAAATTATATAGATTATTGAAATTAACCTATTTAAAATGTCAATGACAACTGATTTTAAATAAATTTGAGAAACAAAACCTTAAGATTCATAAATAAACACCATATTACAGTTTTTGCAATAAAATTTATTATTTTTCTCTCTTAGGGTTTATATTTACACTGTAATTTCTATTTTTCTAAAAATATGGTTGTTTGCATTGCCTATTTCTGCCTGAAGTATGTGTGATTTGAAATATTTTGAGATTATAAAGCTGAGAGCATGATTATACTTGTGGTGTTGTTGTTATTGTTATTAATATTAATATTAATATTATTTTTATAAATAAGGTCTTGTTCTACCACCCAGGCTGAAGTGTAGTGACCCAATCATAGCTTACTGTAACCTCAAACTTCTGAGCTCAAATTATCCTCCTGCCTCAGGCTCCTGAATGACTAAGACTACAGGCATACACCATCAAGCCTGGTTAGTTTTCAAATCATTTTTTGTATAGATGAAGTCTTACTATGTTGCCCAGGCTGGTCTCAAACTCCTGGCCTCGAGTGTATCTTGGAGTATCATTGGTCAATTTCCCCTTAAGGATGAAAAGAGCAGAAAAGGTTGGCTATTTCTCTGAGTACTAGGGTAGTTAAGAAATAAGCTTTTCAGGAAGAAAGAACATATATTGGATAAAAAATAAATATTCCATTTATTGTCTTCAAGCTTTTTCAGTTCACCATTCTTGTCATCAGGCTAGACCCTGATGGCACCAGAGCCATATGGTCTGGGACTGCAGTGGGTGGAAAAATTGAAAAATGCATAAGTAGGAGATGATAGCTCCTGTATGGAATGAACCAAATGTAAAAAATAGCGAAAGAAGATGGTTATGGGGATGCTAGAATGGAGACTCTGTTTGGGGTGTATATGGGGCAACACTCTGTTTCTGTACTGTTGCTTGCTGAAGTCAGGTATTTCTCTAACCACAGTGGGCTCAGAGGAAGCTGCTGAAGAGAAAGAGATGATCCAAATTACCACCTAAAATTGCTAACACAAATTTAGAACAATAAAGTCAAAAAAAAAAGAACCAACACACTAGATATGGATCTTGATAGAATGTGCCAATAGAATATAATTTTAGAGGAGAAATTCAGAAATGTATTGCCCTTCTCAAAACTGAATACCTTTAAGATCATTTTGTATGATTGGAACTGCAAATTCAAAAGCAACTCCAGTGTTCTACTACTGCGTAAAAAGTTGTTTTGAGAAACTGGGCAATCAAATGCGATTTCTCTAATTGCTTCATCAATAAAACACTAACCCACTTAAAGGAACAAAAACAAAACAAAATAAAAAATAAAATAACATGTTATGTATAACTGCATACTCAGTCCAAAGCCAAGCTAATAAGGTGGTTGTAGATGAGATCAATGCCATTTTCCAAGATAAACTTGTAATATCTTCTAAGTGGTGCTTACTTATATTTATGCCTGAAAACACCAATAACTATTTAATATTTGCTATGATATGAATATTTGTGTCATTCAAAAAAGTATATGTTGAAACCTTAATTCCCAGTGTGATAATATTAAGGTATGAGACCTCTGAGAGAAGAATAGATCATAAAGGCAAAACCTTCATGAATGGGATCAGTGACCTTATAAAAGAAGCCTACAGGACCTCATTGGTTCCTTGTTCCATCTGAGGATACAGTTAGAAGGTAAGTCTCTGAAAAAGTGGGGCCTTACCAGACACTACCAAGGCCTTAATCTTGGACTTCTCAGCATCTAGAACTATGAGAAATAACTGTTGTTTATAAGCTACCCCATTTATGGTATTTTTGTTAAGCAGCCCAAGCGACTAAGAAAATGTCTACCAAAAAGTTCAATTTATATAGAATATATACTTTGGAAATTTAGACTAAAACTTACTCCAAAACAATAGTTATTAATTATTGATAAATAAAAGAATGTTAAATCACATCATTTTGCAACAACTATAAAAGACAAAAAATTATTCTTGATTACTAAAGTATGTGGTTGAAAAGTAAAAAAAAAAAAAAAATGGATAATCCCAATTACTTGTTATAAAAAAGAAAAAATGCTTTTCTTGTTATAAAAAAGAAAAAAATGAAGAGAGACAAAACAAGAGAAGAAAAGGGAAGAAAGGGGAAGTGAAAGGAAGGCAAGAGAAGTGAATGAAAAGAAGGGAATGGAAGTGAAGAGGAGAAATGGGGAGGGAAGGTGAAGGAAGAAGAAGACAGGGAAGGAGAGGGAGGGAATGGAAGAAGAAAGAAGGAAAGGGAAAGAAGGGGAAGTGAAGGGAAGAAAAAAAGAAAAGAGAAAGGAAGGAAATGTAAGGGAATGGCAGGGAAGGGAGAAAAGGGACGGGGAAGGAAAAGAAAGAAAAAAGAAGGAAGGGGAAATAGAAGGGGAGGAGAGGGAAAAAAGAGGAGAGGAAAGAAAGGGAAGGGAAAGGAAGAGAGAAAGGGAGGGAAAGAAATGGGAAGAAAGGGAAGGGGATTAGAAGAGAAGAGAATAGAAGGGAAGGGAAGGGAAGGAAAGGAAAGGGAAGGGAAGGGAAAGGGAAGGAGGGAGGGAAAGGAAAGGAATAGAAAAAAGAAAGTATGGAGAGGAAAGGGGAAGGGAAGAGAAGAGGAAGAAAGGGGAGGGAAGGAAAGGGGTGGAAAGGGGGAAGAAAGGGAAAAGAGGTAAGGGTAAGGAAGGGAAGAGGAAATAAGGGGAAGGAAGGAAAGGAAAGAGAAAGGACATGAAAAGGAGTATAAAGAAAATGAAGGAAAAGAAAGGGAAGAAGGGTAGAGAAGGGAAGAGAGGGAGGAAAGAAGAGGGAAGGAAACTGGAGGGGAGAAATGGTGAGTGGAAAAAAGGAGAGGGAAAGTAAGGAAGGGGGGTGAGGGAAAGAGAGGGGAGGGAAGGGAAGGGAAAGGGAAAAGGAGAGGAAGAAGGGGAAGGAAAGAGGAAAGAAAAGAGAAGGAAGGAAAGGGAAAGAAAGGGTAAGCAAAGTAAGGGCAAGAAAAGAAAGGGGAATGAAGGGAAGGAGAAAAGGAGATGGGAGGGAAAGAAGGGAAGAGTAAGAAGGAAAGGGAGGGAAGAAAAGAGAATAGAGAAAAGAAAGGGAAGGATAAGGAGAGAAGTGAAAGGGAGGAAAGGAAAGGGAGGGTGAGTGGAGGAGAGGGAAAGGGAAGGAAGGAAGGGGAGTGACATATGAGAAGGGAATGGGATTGGGGAAGGGAAGGGGAAGGAAAGGCAAAGGAAAGGAAGAGAGGGAAGAGAAGGTGAGGACAGGAGAAGAAAGGGAAAAAGATGGTAGGAAAGGATATGTCAGGAGAAGGAAGGGGAAGGGGAAAAGGAAAACAGGGGATGGGGAAGGAAGGGAAGTTAGGAAAGGGAAGGAAGGGAAAGAAAATGGAAGAGAAGGATAGGGATGGGAAGGAAAAGGAGGGGAAGTGAAGGGAAAAGAGGGAAAGGGAAGGAAAGAGGAAGGAAGGGAAGGGTTAGAACAGAAGGGAAAGGAAGGGAGAGATAGGAAGGGGAAAGAAGAAAAGGGAAGGCATGGAAGGGAAAGAAAGGAAGGGGGAGGGAAAAATGAAGAGAACGAGAAGAAGGAAAAGACATGGAAGGATAGGGAAAGGGGAAGAAGAGGGAGGCATGGAGAGAGCAGGGAAGGGAAAGAAAGGAAAGGAAGAGGAGGGAAGGAACGGGTTTGGGGGAGTGGAGGGAAAGGGAAAGGGAAAGAAGAGGAGGAAATACAGGAAATGAGATTGGAAAATGAATAAGGAAGCAAAGGAGAAGAAAGGAAGGGAAGGGGAGAGAAGAGGAGGAAAAGAGAAGGGGGAGGAGATGGCAGTAATGGGTATAAGAGGAAGGAAGGGGAAGGAGTGGAAGAGAAAACAGGGAAGGGAAAAGAAGGGAAGGGAAGGAAGAACGGGAGGGATGGAAAGAAAAAGAATGAGAAGGGAAGGAAAGGAGAAGAAAGGGAGGGGAAAAGAAGAGTTGGGGTGGAGAGAGGGGGAAGAGAAGAGAAAGAAGGGAAGGGGAGGGAAAGAAGCAGAGGAAAGGGGAAAGGATGGACGAGGAGGGAGGAGAAGAAAAAGGAAGAGAATAAAAGGAAGGAAAGGAGAAGCAGGGAAGGAAAAGGAGAAGAGAAGGGAAGGGAAAGCAAGGGAAGAGAAGGAAGGAGAAGGAAAGAAGCAGAAAGAAAAGAAAAAGGAAGCAAGAAAAGGGAAGGGAAAGAGAAAATAAGGGGGGGGGGAAGGAGAGGGAAGGGGAAGGGAGGGACAAGGGAAGGGAAAAGAAAGGAAAAGAGAAGGGAAGAGGACAAAAGGGAGGGAAGAGGAAGAGTGGTAAATGGAAGGGGAAGGAGAAGGGAGGGAAAAAGGAAGGGGATGAAGAAAAGGGAAGGGAAGAGAAAGGAAAAGAATGGATGAAGAAGGAAGGGAGGGGGAAGGGAAGAGAAGGGAAAGGGAAGAAAGGGGAGGAGAGGGGAATAAAGAGAAGTGGAGGGAAGGAAAGGTAAGAGGAGAGAAAAGGAAGGGGAAGAAAGGGGAAAGCAGAAGGGGAGAAGGAGATGGGAGAGAGGGCAAGAGGGGGGAAGAAGAGAAAGAAAGGAGATGGGAAGAGAAGGGAAGGGAGAGGAGTGAAGGAAAGGGAAGTGAAGGAATGGTAAGACAAGGAAAATGAATAAAGGGAAGGAAGGGGAACGAAAGAAGGGAAGGGTAGGGAAGGGAAGTGGAGGAAAAGAGAAGGCAATAAAAAGTATGAGAGGAGAAGGAAGGGGGAGAAAGGAAGGGAAGGGAAGGGAAGGGAAGGGAAGGGAAGGGAAGGGAAGGGAAGGGAAGGGAAGGGAAGGGAGGAGAAGGGAAGGGAACGGAGGAGAAGGGAAGGGAACGGAGGAGAAGGGAAGGAAGAAATCCATTTACACCATGTTTTCACTTTGACTGTTCTACCTGGATTTATCTTGCAGAGTCAAAGATGAATTCTTAAGTGTATCAATAAAGCTTGTGATAAGACAATTTAATGTAGTTTAGCATTCATAAGACTTGATTTTTTTTTTTTTTTGAATTGGAGTCTTACTCTGTCGCCCAGGCTGGAGTGCAGTGACACGCTCACGGTCAGTCCAGCGTCAACCTGCTGGGCTCAGGCGATCCTTCCACCTTAGTCTTCCAAGTAGCCAGAACTACAAGCGCATGCCACCATGCCTGGCTAGTTTTTGATTTATTGTAGAGACAGGTCTCCCCAAGTTGCCCGGACTCGTTTCAAAACCACGAGCTCAGGCAATCCACTTGCCTCAGTCTCCCAAATTGCTGGGATTACAGGCTGAGCCACCGAGCCCAGCCGTGGTAACATTTTAAAATGTAGATTGCAAACATCTTTTCCAGATCAAAGAGTTAGCAATATATCTAAACATAATCAGAAGATAGTTGTGAGATTAAGTTATTGTCATTTATACCCCAGTTACATGATGATTTGGGGTAGGCCATGTGTATACCTTAAACATACCTGTGGTTCAGCAAAAATTAAAATGTAATAGATGCCAAGTAATACAATCTGATCCTCTAGCATCATACACAACTATATCATGTAATGCTGATGCAACAAGAACATACATTCCTGGAACATAGATGTTATGTACAGAAGAGATGTCAGAATAGAATTGTTTCTATTTTGAACACAAATGTAGACACTTGAATACTGAATTCCTGCAGCGACACTCTTCCTCTCCATGCACACATACATAAATATGATACAACACAACAAACATACTTCTAACCTTTAACAGTCATGATTTTAGCTTCTCTAAGTTTTTTTAGGCTGCTGAGGGCACTAAATTTTAGAAGTGCTTGTGTGAAATTAGCTTGTGTAGATGAGTCATTAGAGAATTTGCCACACTCAGAAGAGGTTCTCTAACCTAATATATAAAATGAACATGTATCAAAAAATGAACTAAAAATACACTTGAACAACATTCACTTTTGTTAAATTATTCCTTATGCAACTTACACAACAAACTTTAAAAATATAAAGCTATGATTCTCATTTAATCAAAATTATTTTGTATGTTTACTAAGTTTAGAAAAAGTAAAGCAATAGTGAGAGGTATGTAAAATAGCCCTGGCTTTGGAGATACCGAGTCTAATGCTATCAGATCAATTGCATTGTAGATAGTACTTCATCTGAATGAAACTTCAAAATTATTTTTTTCAAATTCATAGAGTTGTACTTTTTCGATTACATCATAGATGATTTCTTAGCACTCTTTCTAACATAAGCTCTCTCCTGGAGATATAAATCCATTTTTTCAAGATCACAGAAGGGGTGTGGTTCTTAATGAATTTAATAGTAATCTGATAGGTAATATTACTTTTATCCAGCAGCTTCCACCCAGCATGTGCTGAATGATAACTGAGGGGGAGCTATTTCTGTATGTATTTGCTTAATTATGTTCTCTTAATGCATTATCTTCTTTAATTTTATAAAAATTTCAGTTATCTATTCATTCAACAAATTCTTATTGAGCGCATAGTGTTTGCCTGGAACTGTAAGAGACACTCGGGATACAGCAGTGATTGACAGGGAAAAAAAAAGATAAATTATCTCAACCCTCACAGAATATACATTCTGTTCTGTTGCACAGTTTGATGTGTGCTGCACTGAGTATGTGTGCTATGCTGAGAGGATCCCATAGCACTCACAATTCTCTGCTTCTATTTTAACCCAGGGTTAATTTTTTTTATTAGCAACTTGATCCTAAGGAAAGACTTCAGGCCATGTTAATCAGACACAGTGGGCAACCAACTGCCTGCCCACAGACTAAATGGCCTCATTTATATCTCCTTTCTAATTGTGATGATCACATTTAATATCCTGAAATATGTGAATATCTAATTAATGGTAGCCCCTTTATATTTAAATAACATTATGAATGTATGTATAAATTTAATCAGATTGATTTAAACGAATTACCTTCTAGGACAAAAGAGAGATTTCATATTAAGTTTGGATTTTGCAGTATACCTTATAGATTCTTGAATATGCCAGGTAGAGAGAACAATATATTAAATTTTGCATTGACACTTAAAAATTCCACCAGAAGGTGAAAGATTCATAACTGTCCACCTGAGCAACTATTGGCTACCTAAATTATATTGTTGGTTGTATAATTTTGAGCAATGGGCTATGTTATTTCTTAATATTAGAGATAAAAAAACTTTTAGCTGCTAAAATAAGCCAATCGCCTATTTTTTAAAATGAAGTTCTTGCCAGATCTCATCAAATTGTTTCTTGTCCTCTATCTATATATTTCTAAATTTTATAACTAAAAATAATTTAATATCACCTAACTTTTGCCATTATTAGTCAACTTGGAAAGCCATATCTACAAATAATTTATGCTTTATAATATTAGAGAAAATAGATGGTACTACACAACTTTTTGAAACTTCTGATATAAATATACAGGAAAATGAATGGTTATATCCTTTTATGTGGTCCAGTCTTTGTTGGTCAATCATAAGGTAGTCACTTAAAACAGATATGGCATCATGAAATATTCCATTATTTATTATCTTATAAAGTTGCCTGATGAAAAAAATCATTTCCAATAAATTTTTCACAGAAGAAGGTGTTTTGATTCTCTTGAATTACTCAGTTCTCTTACTGACAGAATCTAAAACATATATGATAACAAAATCATAGTACAATTTTAGTCACTAATTCATTTCAAAATTATAGGAAGCTTATAATACTTTTATTTAACTATGACTAGTAGCAGTTGGCCTTTAAGTTCTGGATTCTTCTGGAAAAAAATTAATAACTTTATAGCTACTTTCAAAAATAAATGGTCTATCTTCCACAGCTTTGAGGTGCTTTACCTTAAAGCAAATCTATAAACAGCTAAGTCTATTTTTAATTTTGAGGACTTTTTTTGTATATGGTACAATATATAATTCAAAGGTTTTTTTGCACATGAATGTATAATTGTTTTAGTGTCATTTGTCAAAAAAACCATCCCCTCTTCACTGAATTACCTTAGCACTTTTGTCAAAAAGTTAGTGGTCCATATGTGTGTGGGTATATTTATCAATGTCATTCTATTCCACTTTTCTATATGACTGTTTTGATGAAAATACTATGTCTTGACTACTGTATGTTTAAAATAAATGTTGAAATAAGTTACTGGTAATACTTCTTATGATTTATCTTTTTTAACAATTATTTTGACTAATAAGGAACTTTTTGTTATATAAAATTGAGAATTAGTTTTTCAATATTTGCCAAAAAGCCTGCTGAAATTTTATGTAAAATTCCACTGTATATCCAGATCAGTTGAGGAGATTTGATATCATCTTTGGACCTATGAACTCTGTTTACCTAGGCCTTCTATAATTTCTTTCATATCTTCCATAGATGATTTATAATTTCAATCATACAAGTTTTTCACATATTCAGCTTTTTCTTGCATAATTTTAAAGTTATTTAAATGGCAATATTTCTTAATTTTAATTATTTGTAATATTCATTCAAAGAAGTACAGTTGATATTAATACATTAATATCCAGGAAGCTAGCTAAACTCACTTTTTAGTTCTAGCAGCAATTTTTTTCTTTCAAATCCCATTAGGATTTTTGCATTTACTTCTTTGTTTCTGATCTAAATGTCATTTATTTATTTTCTTTTTTTGTTGTTACCTTATTATGCTGTCTAGAACTTTAAATACAGTGTTGAGTAAAAGTGAAAACCTTGGACATCCTTGTAGTTTGTTTTCCTCTTACGGGGAAGATATTTAGACTTTTACTATTACATTTATTGGTAACTATAAATTTTTGAAGATGTGTGATGTCAGATGAGGACCTTTCTACTTACAGTTTTTGAGAGTTATCGTCAGGAATAACGTTGGCTTTTATTCAATTAACGTGTTTTTCTGCATTCTCTGAGGTAATCATGTGAGTTATTTATTTATTTTTTTAAATTTTGGAGCACTAAAAAGAACTATCACTTTTGGAACAAATCCCACTAAGTAATAATTCATTATTATTTTAACATATTTTTGGACTTGAGTTTCTAAATTTTTGAATCCATATTTATTAGGAATATTGGGCTAAAATTTATTTCCATTTAATGTCAAAATCTAGGGTAGTATCAGTATAAAGTTGGCTTAATGAATTGAGGAGAGAAATATTCTATCCTCTTAATTTTCTGAAAGAGTTTGTATAAAATAGGTGTTATTTCTTGCTTAATGTTCTGTTAAAATTCACCAGTAGAGTCATCTGGGTCTAAAGATGACAGAAAAGGAAAGTGTTTTGTTTCTTTATTTTATTGTTTTTAGCCAGGCTATTTTTTACATTAAAGAACTTGAAAAGAAATCCACATGAAAAAATATAAATCATTGAAATAAAGGAAAATCAATTATCTCCTCACTAATAAATAATATGCAAAGCATTTTTTTGTTTTTGTAGTGAAAAACTCTTATTTAGAGAGGTAAGTCTAGGATGCTGTTTTGCTTTTTGGTTTTTATTTGTTCTAAAAACCACAAAGCAAAATATACCATCTTAAACATTTTTAAGTGTACAGTTTGATGGCATTAGGTACATTTACATTGTTTTGCTATCATTATCACCATCCGCCAACAGAATTATTTTCATTTTGCACCCCTTAAACAATAACTCCCCATTTCACTCCCTTTGTGGTCCCAGTTCATCATCATGCTAATTTCTGTTTTTATAAGTTTGACTACTCCACCTCATATAAATAGAACTATAGTATTGGTTCTTTTGTAACTGGCTTATTTCACTACGCATAATGTCCTCAAGGTTTATCTCTGTTGTATCATATGTTAGGATTCCTTTTCTTGTTTTTGTAAATATGATTAATATCTCATTGTAAATATATATCATATTTTGCTTATCTATTAATTCATAGCTGGATATTTGCATTACTCTTCACATTTTTGGCTTTGGTAAATAATTCTGCTATAAATGTTGTACAAGTATCTCCACAAGTACCTTATTTCAGTGATTTTGGTTATATATCGAAAACAAGTTGCTAGGTCACACTGTATTTTTTATTTTTTGAGGAATCATCATGCTGTTTCTCATAGACACTACACCATTTTGCATTCCCACCAAGTGTGCACAGAGGATGCAATTTCTTCACATCCTCACCAACACTGTTTTGTTTGTTTGTTTGTTTGTTTAGTTTTTCAGTAGTCATCCTTATAGGTATAAGATAGTGTCTCATTGTGGTGTGAATTTGTATTTTCTTAATGCTTGGTGATGCTGAATATCTCTTCATGCATTCATTTGACATTTTTTTGTATCTTCTTTTGAGAAAAATCTATTCAACTCCTTTGTCGAGTTTTAAATTTGGTTGTTTTTGACTTTTTAGTTGCATGAATTTCCAATAGATTAGTTTTATAGGAATTATTTTTCATATAAAGCTTAGTGTTTACTAGTTATACTACAATAAAATTTAAAACAAGAAAACTATTACTCGAGGTGTATCATATGCCTAAAACGTTTACTAACTGCAAACCTTTAAAATTCTAACACTCATTTTTCAAAAGCCACTTGCAAGTTATTTGTCAGAAAGCAACAGTTTCCACAGGAAGGGAATAAAGTAACTTTAAATATGGGTTTCAGAAGTGTGTGAAATTTTATTGACTGGAACTTAACACTCCTTTAATAAATGCTAAATTCACAAATGGTTTCTCAAACCATATTCTCTAAATGGTGGCTAACTGGATATTAATAATTGTAAACCAATTTTTGGAAATTGTTACAATGTAAAATGTGCATCTTTGACCTTGTACAAAATTATCATGTTATAGAATTCACACCTTGGTTGTATGCTTAAAATAAAAAAATTAAAAAATAAAAAGTTGCCGAACTCGGTGGCTCAGCCTGTAATCCCGTGCTTTGGGAGGCTGAGGTGAGTGGATTGCCTGAGTCCGCGGGTTTGAGACCCACCTGGGCAACTTGGCGAGACCTCATCTCTACAATAAATCAAAAAATTAGCCGGGCGTGGTAGCGCACACCTGTATTTCCAGCTACTTGGAAGTCTGAGGCGGAAGGATTGCCGGAGCCCAG
>NW_007246314.1:534469-548886 GCF_000164805.1 Carlito syrichta | reverse complement strand
AAAAAAAAAAAAAAAAAATTAATATAGTGTCACTATTCAGAAAGGAATAGGAAGCAATTGAATTCTCTGTGGGAATGTAGATATACAAGGGCTGTTATTTGTCCTCACAATATTGGTTTCTAGGTTTAGAATCCAAATCCTCTTATTTACTTAAAACACATACTTATCTTCTGATGTTATCAAATTAAGATACAAGTAGAAAATCTGGACTAGATCCACTTCCACTTGACACTGCATCAATGTCTAAGGCATATATTTTTTTCCCTAGAGATATTTTACTAATATTGGTGTGATTTTAGTGTATGTTTTTTTACTCTTCAATGAAAAATATTTTAAAAAAATCTTTACATAGTCTAAAAAATAAGTTCTATTCAGATGTGCAAGGTAAAGGAGAGAATTCATTAGTTATCCAAGTTTTAATCAGAGCAACCTATGTCAAGGCATTTGGTTGAATACTCTTGTTATTTAATAAAACTTTCTATTTCCGTTGAAAACATTTGGGGGAAAAGCATAATCATATAAATAAATAAACACAACCTTCAATCAATTCCTCAAAGAAAGTCAACAAGTGTAAATGTACCTTTCCCCTCCCATTTTGCATGATGACCTCAGTTTATTCTGATTCCCATTATCTTGGATATATAACCAGAAGATACATTGCTGGATCATAAAGCAGTTCTATTATTAATTTTTGGGAACCTCTATGCTTTGTTTCATAGAGCATAGAACCATTTAACATTCTCATCAATATTGTACAGAGGTTCCAAATTCTTCTCATTCTCACCAACTCTCATCTTTCTTAGTTTACAATAACTATCTTAGCATAGGTGTGAGATGATATCTCATTGTATTATACTTTTCAGTTGCATTTGCGTGATAATTAATGATGTTGCACATGCTTTCATATACTTAATATCTATGTATATGTCTTTTTGAAAGAAATATCTGTTCAACTCCTTCGGTCATTTTAAAATCAGATTATTTGTCTGTTTTGCTCAATTGTAGGAGTTCATCATATATCTTCAAAACTAACCCTTTATCAGATATATGGTTTGCAAATGCCTCCTCCTGTTTCATAAGTTGCTTTTTCATTCTGCCCATTGCTTCCTTTGCTGTGCAAAATCTTTTTATTTTGATGTGGTCTTTTGACGTGATATTTTCCTTTTGTTGCCTGTCTTTTTGAAGTCATATCTAAGAGATCATTGTCAAGATCATATCATAAAGCTTTTCCTCTGTATTTTCTTCTAGGATTTTTTTTCAGTGGTAGGTCTTAAGTTTAAGTTCTGGGTCCATTTTGAATTGAATTTTGTGACTGGGGTAAGATAAGAATCTGATTTCATTCTTTTGCATGTGGCTATCTTGTTTTTCCAACATCATTTGATGAAGGGATTATCCTTATTGTGTATTCTTTGCATTTTGTATAAGATAAGTTGATATTATATCCATAAATTTATTTCTGGATTCTATTTTTTCCCATTAATCTATATTTCTGTATTTTTGCTAACATTATACTTTATTAATTACTGTAGTTTTGTAATATATTTTGAGATCATAAAGTGGGATAATGCCAATTTGTTCTTCTTTTTCAAGATTGTTAGAGTAAGTTATTACTATTCTTGTATAAAATTATAAATTTATAAATTATAAATATTACAATTACAAATAATAAATCTGAGCAAATTCAATTACATTGAAATATTCAACATGACTACAGCAAAATTTTGAAGATAATGTTGTCTGATTGTAATTATCATACGCTTAACCACATTGATAGGTTTTCAACTACTTTTAGATTGTGTATAGAAAGCAAAATTTTTTTTTTTTTTTGTGAGTTGGAGTCTCACTTTCTCGCCCAGACTGGAGTCCAGTGATCCTTCCGCCTCAGCCTTCCAAGTAGCTGGAACTACAGGCGCGTGCTACCACACCCGGCTAATTTTTTGATTTATTGTAGAGATGAGGTCTCGCCAAGTTGCACAGGTGGGTCTCGAACCCACGGGCTCAGGCAATCCATTGACCTCAGCCTCCCAAAATTGGTTTTAAAGAAGATTAGTAAATACAGATAGAGCTCATCTGTTTCAAATGATGCTGCCCAAAGTAAGATATGAGGCTATCACTATATAACTCCACTCTCTAATTTTTATTTAGGGAAAGTAGAGATCAACAGCTTAAAGATAGTATAATTCACACAAATTTAGCATGGAAAAAAGAAAATAATTCTACTAGAAACGTATGATATACTGTCAATAGGAGCAATCACAGTTTCATTAAATAACTTGTGAAAGAGTGAATATGTAATTAAAATCAAAGGAAGTATCTGACCTTTATAATATTCTATAAAAAGGATTTAAGCTTGGTCTTTTTTTTTTCCCCATCTTTCTCCTCATTGAATTTTTAACTTTCTGGAATCGTGTTATATGTAAACACATTTTCCAATATGATAGCTTTCATATGCACTGAAGTTTCTATTTAAGTATAAAACATTGGATTCAAAATAAGAGATATCTCCCTGTACTTATAAATGAAGGCATGTAGATGTATATTTCAAAGAAAAAGCTTTTATTTCACTGGATTAGAGCTTTCGAGAATAAGTGTAATGACAAATCATTGTTCTCATGTATGAATTGTTGAACGGACATGGTTAAGAATTTGAATGTCAAGAACTAATGACATTTGAAAGGGTTATTGTGTGTCATGTAAGATGTTTTCCTATTTTGTTTAAACACACACACATTTAAATTATCAACAAAAAAGTTCTATTTTTATTTAGGAAATTTGATCACATCTAGGGTTTTTATCAGGTAGTTTTGCCTAAAACTAGCAAATTTTGCCAGATACATTTGCCAAAAGTTTACACCACAGTATATATGGTATGTATAATTGTGGTACTGTGAGTGAATGTCTGTGTGTGTGTGTGTGTGTGTGTTTATGTTGGCTTAATGTATTTCTCATTCTTCACCAGAATATATATCCTTTTGGAAATATTGCATTTTCTGTTTTACTTACTAGTCACATATTAATATCTATAAAACTGTGTGTATACTTTCTTAATCAGATAAATTATAGAAAAGTACAGCATTGATATTCAGGCTCTGCTTCTCCTAAGTTTTCCCAAGTTTATTCATTTTATAAATTAATTAGGAAGGTAAACTATTTTAAATTTTAAATGACTAATATTTAAAAGATATTTTAAATACTTTGAAAAAGTTATGGGTTTCCTAATTTAAGTAATAGTAAAAACTACTTTCTAAAAATTTTGAATGTAAGTTAAAAATGAAGGAATCATTAACTTTGTAATCTTTTTGAAATCAAAGTTTCTACACATGACATTTACTAAGATGAGAATCCTGCCACAAGAGGAAGCAAAACCATTTATTTTCCTCTTCTTTGGATTAACTGTCCATCCTTATTACTTGATGGGTTTGCTTGCCAGAATTAATTGACAAGGATGGCACTAGAAACATTATGCAAATTTTCTCTGGCAGCTCTTTGTACACTAAATTGATAGCTATAGAATATTGTTTATGTGTGCAGTTCCCCCCATGGAAATATGCCAGAATCTATTCAGTGTTCAGAATCACGGGAATATTGCACCAAAAACTTTTTGAATGAGAAAAGCCTCACATAAAACCTTTTATTTGAGTTGAAAATCAGAAATTTTTTTAATGGTGTTCTAAAAGCAATTTTGACCAAAATGTTATACTTGGTGTCATGTCATACGCACATTGTTTTTTAAAGTCCTGAGAACCTTCACAATGTCAACACAAACAAAGAAAATCTTAATTGTCCAATTCTATGAAAGGCACATTACTTCTGTTAGGCATGTCTGCTGGGACATTGCTAGCAGAAGTAATGTGTCTTTCCAATTAATCTTTCTATTTATAGAATTGTGATCCCATTTAAAATTCCAAATTTTCAGTGGTTGTAATAAATCTAAAATCTTTGTTTTATTGTTTTCTAGTATATTCTGACTTGGAGATAATACTCGATACCCTTATTACAAGGCTAATTAAATCAAGATAAAGTTTTACCATTTTCTACTAACTTTATAATTTTTTTCCCTAAAATTCTTTGAATTTTATCCTTTCCATGTTATTCATTTTTAAGAACCTCTGGAATTATTAGCCAAAAATGAGAAAGAAAGTTGATTTCAGTTTTGATTGTTTGTTTTTTCTTGTCATACTGTTGTCAGTGCTTTTTCTTTTGCTTTTACCTACTCTGTATATGAAAGTTACATATTTTCTTCTGAACTCAAGTGAAATATCACTTTTAAAAAAAAAGCAGGATTTATTGAGAGGACAGAAGCTCCCAAGTGGGGGGGGACCCAAAGGCGTTGCCTTAAATATCACTTATGATTTAGACATTAATGAGAATAATAAACAAAATAATATTTATCAGTACAGGTGAGGAAAACGATATTTAGTGAAACTAAATAACTTGTTTATCACTGCAACTCAGGAACTTGTCTCTAAAGCCACAATGTAAACCAACACTATTTTGTGAGTATATCGACAGGTTGTAATCTTTAGATGGAGTGGACGCCTACTGAATATTAGGTGAATTCATAATAGAATGACTTTAAACTTAAATAATCTAATATGTTCCCATATCTTACATAGGTTCTTTTTATGTAAAATATTTAGTAAATTGTATTGGGAAAGGGTTCATTTCGGATAGAATGTCTGTTATTCTGCGTGTTACAGGTCCATTCTTGGCTTATACCCATGTCTAAGAGAAAAAATGCTGAAATAAAAATATAAACAAATACTAAAAATACTTTCAGCAATATGTTTAACAGCTGCATGGCCATAATTGTCAGTACTTATATTACTTTGATATCAATTGTGACAAAGGGAGTTACAGATTTACATTACTATCAATAACTTAAAAGAAACTTCATAGTTTCAGGTTCTTTGGAGATAGACCTCACCCTAGGCTACAAATGCAGGAGATTTAAGATGGCAATTTCAAAAGACAGCTGAGAGAACAAAACATTAGAAATAATATCCTGGAAACTGACAATTATACACAGAGCAATTCGAGGAAGCTGAGAATTCTGAATGAAAGAGTTAATGAAATACTATTCTTTTCTTTATAATTATCACAATCCACGTCCACTCATACATGAGAAAACACAAGATGGCGAATGAAAGCTCAAGTGTATTGATAGATGTACAATATCTATCAAGTAGACGTTGGAAGTGTTAAAATTTTATTACCCACTTTGAACTGTGGTATAACAGCAATAAAATCTATAAATCAACAAAAATTAAACTAATGACAAATACTTTAGTCCAAGAATTCCTCAACCTTAATTTTAATTAAAAACATGTATAAAATATTTCTAAGTATCTCATGTTCTTTATTTATATAATAAAATGAACAGACTTTCTATAATTGCTATATTTGGTCAATTAACAACTTGGTTCTCTAAAGTTTTTCAGTGAAATGGCTAGATTTCCTCATTATTCACTTAAAATTTTACATTTTAGATTTATAAGCCTACTCTGGCATCAACCAACAAAAACTGTTAATTTCAGTATCCAGAATATCTAGGAACAAAAAACCCTAAAACTTTAGGAATATTTTTTGTTTTAAGTTTAAATAAACTACATAAAATATTCACTGTCAAAATAAATTAATTTTGAGTTAAAATATATAAATATTTTATAAATAAGCATTTAAATAATCTTCCAAATGAATATGGAAATATTAATGGCATTTTCTTAGCATGGAATCAGAAATAAAATTGTTTTAATTTGGTGTACTTTTTATTTATGCAGTTTCTTATAGCGGATGTTGAGGGATAATAAATTACTGAGACTCTAGATAGTAAACCCTATAAGTGGCAGATCCTGAAAAATGAACTCATTTTGTAAATTTAGCACCCATTTTGTTTACAGGATTGCTCTCTGTTCTAACCTGCTGTTGCTATCACCTATTTAACTCATATAGAGGAAATCATTTAAAATTGTAGTTTCTGAATCTATAAAAATGGAAAAATTGGTCGGGCTCGGTTGCTCAGCCTGCAATCCCAGCGCTTTGGGAGGCCGAGGCAAGTGGATTGCCTGAGTCCGCGGGTTCGAGATCTGCCCGGGCAACTTGGTGAGATCTTGTCTCTACCATAAAACAAAAATTAGCTGGGTGTGGTAGCGCGCGGCCATAGTTCCGGCTACTTGGAAGGCTGAGGCGGAAGGAAAACCTGAGCCTAGCAGGTTGAGGCTGCGATGGCCTAGCATGCCACTGCACTCCAGTCTGGGCAAGGAAGAGAGACATCAACTCAAAAAACAAAAACAAAAACGAAAAATTGTATTTGATGATCATCAATGTCCCTTCAAACTCTGTAGTCATGCTAAGATAACACATTTTTATGTATATTTTTTCATGATATATGCTGTCAAACCATATTAAAATCAAGGGTATGCCAAATAAATGATAATAGTAAGTTATGTTCTTTTATGGTATAAAATGTTAACAAGAGCAATTAAATAAATAAGGAGTTTAATTTAAATTATTGAACTTAGAAGCACAAAGCAAAAACCATCTGGAACTCAGGAGCACAATTATGCTATTGGAATTGAAAATAAATAACCAGCCAAAAAAAGCAATTTCTTTACTTTGCTGAAAAGCATCTTTCTCAATGAGGATTAGTTTATTGGACTTTCTATACTTAAAATTACTATTTTTAATATTTATACCTTAAACATTTAACTAAAGATAGTATTAATAGACTTGTTTCCATTTTCAAAATGTTCTTACATATTTTATCTAATGTCACTCCATTATAATACCTAATTATTTAACAAGGTTTAACTATTTTGCAAGTACTACATTTGGTATGTTGAAAGATAACATATGTGAAATATTTATATGTTCACTGCTATTTAGTGAACAAAGTTTAAGTGAAAAGTATGTCTTGCAGCTACTGGCAAACTCCTCTCAAAGCAACCATTGCAATGTGATTCTTCTCTTAAGATAGGTCACAGTATTTGACAATTATGACTAAGTTATTTTTTTCAACTCAAATCAAATATAGTTAGCTTTGTGAACAGAATTGAAAATCTTTTCATAAAAGCAAGTGCATTTAATTCCATTTTTAATATGCACTGGCTTTATAGTAGCTATATTTAAGTCATATTTATGAATGCTATATGAATACATTTAAGGTTTTATGGGTATAGAATTCATTAACTTGGCCATATAGAATGCAATAACTATGTAGTACAAAAGTCCCTGCCCAGTACTTGCATAAACTAAATTGAAAACAAAAATGTAATTTAATGAATTGAGCCCTAAACTGGTTCATATATGATCAGAAGATGACTAACAAACTCAGAAAGTTACCGGAATTTGGCAAACAACTGGTTTCTTATAAGATATTATATAAGATCTTTGACATTTAATCAAATGAATAATTCTTTCAGAAAAGAAATTGTTCATTCATGATTTTCAGTGGAAGAATCATCCACTATTATTTCAGTCATGTTCTCCCTACTTTTCATTTACAGCAGTTCGGTGAACTAGACAGCTAGAGCTTTTTCTTCTTTCATTCTATCAGCCAAAATGCTATCAAATGGAATGAGTAAGTGGCTGGGTAGAGATGCCTGGGGCCTTTCATTTAAGGTCACTGGGAGGGCTGAGTGTTGTTATGTTGCTATGTTGTGCTACGCAGGGATTTATTTATAATCTACAGCATACACATCCACAAACAGCTTAAATCCCTGCTGTGCTCCCAATAAACATTTAACATATTCTGCTCCATTTACAATAGGACTATAATCAGGGCTGTAGATGCTGGATCACTAGCACTGCATAGTTAGGGGAATACGGAGATATTGACTCTGTCTAGGTGAAAAACATAATTAAGGGTGTTTGCAGAAGAGTGGATCCCTTGTCATTCTTAATGAAGTAATGATACATTACTCTGGATGCATAAGCTCTAGAGAAAGGGTATCTGTCTTCAAATGTCAGCACTGTCACAAATTAACTATTTCAGCTTGGTTTATCAATGAAGCTGTGTCAGTTTTCTCACTTGCAAGTAGAATGATTCCAACAAGATTATTTTTTAAATTTTCTCCAAATGTAAAATTTGGATTTTTCTATCTTTAGATATAATATTGTAAAATGAGTTACTTGCTTCTAAATATCTTTTCTTTACAATGTTTTTCAATAAATGTTACAGAACATCATATGCTAAAAGCGTGTTGATTTCTTTTATCTTCTTTAACCAAGGTTAAGGTCAGAAATTACAATCAAACCTTTTAGTTTTAAAGATCATCTTAATTTCTTATTAAGCTGTTTTGGGAAGCAGTCAGGCTTAAAATGCTATCATTGTAACCATTCATTTATAATTTATTCAATCAAGTGTCTACTATTCGCACACACACACACATGAACAAATTAATAAATAGATAACCAAGGTTATTATTTTTTAAAATCCTAGAAAGCAATTATCACATAACATGAATTTTTATGTTACATTGTTGTATTTATATTAAGGTGGCCTAGCAAAAGAAAAGACCAGGCACTGCTCCTATTGATATAATACTCTTAAGATGCTGTAGCCATGTGTGGGTTTTGAATAAATACATGTATGATAAATAATGGATTTTCAAAAATAGGTACAAATAGCCAACATATTTATCACCGACTCATAAAGTACCTTTTTAGGGTTTTGATTTTGTACTTTGGTTTATTTTTAAGATTTTAATAAATAAAATATTTGACCCAATTTTCTTCCATTTATATAAGTGTTAATTGCGTTAGATAGCACTAGAATGAGCATAAGACTTCAGGACTATTCCCTTGTCTATAGCTCTACAAAGTCCAAATCAATTAGCCATCAAAGCAAGGACTAGTAAACTTGAATTACTTCTTTATCTCTCCTATTAACTTTCTGAATGACCTATAATTTCTGCTTAATTATATAAACAGCATAAAACCCTGAATAAGAGAAAGCAGAATTTAAAAACTTCTATTAATTAAACAAATAATCTCCTAATGTCAGAAAATGAAAGCAAAAGCTTTTTTAAAAATGTTTTCTCTAAGTTGTCAATTATTTATTCACCTTTTGGAGAACATTTCTGGGATATTTCCCCCTCACAAGTAAATATTGGATTGCCTGCAGATTCGTACAGAATGCTAATTAGACAAAAGTTCACTGGGATTAGATTTGCCTATCAAAATTCTTGTCAAAAATGTATTTTAGCATTGTTTAAGATAGTAAGTGAGAAATTTGTAATCACAACTCTGATGTAATTTGGGATGTAGAAGTCATGAATTCACAGGCCTATTAGGACCATGCATGCAGTGTATATCAGTAAATTAAGCAGACAGCAGAAAATAAAGATTGGTGAATCGGTGATAAAAATATAATCTATGCTCTCTTTAATTTCTCTCATATTAGTGTATCTGAAATGGGCTTCCAAATGCTAGCATTGATTCTTGTTACCTGAGGGTTTTCTCTGGCTTTTGACCCAATTTTCAGCACACAGATAACCAGATGTGCTAAGGTTGAGGTTTCCCAGGAGCACCCTTCAATCAATGACTGCTGGAAGTCTTTGCACCAATATTCCAGCCTCCCCTTGTGCTGTGGGAGGGATAACTGAATTGCTTGTTCCATACATGCTCTCACTCAGACTTCATCAGCTTAAGCTCCAATTACACACTGATAACACTGACTTTCTTCCATTTCTTTCTTCCCCCCACCCCAAGTCGGAGACACTCTGTCACCAAGGCTGGGGTGCAGTGGCATGCTCCCTGTCACCGCAGCCTCGATCTGCTGGGTTCAGAAGATCCTTCCATCTCAGTCTTCCAAGTGCCCGGCTACCTCCTTAATCCTCGTCAGTGTTTTTTGAATCACCACTCGAATAAACTGTTTGCATTTGAATATTTGCCTGAAAATACGCTCTAGAAGAACGTCGTAACAAGGTATCTGACTAAATGTATTTAAATAAGATAAACAAAAACCAGTAAAGGACAAGATAAAATGCACACTTATTGTGGGGGTACCTGCATGGTCAATTTTTGTATACATAACCCTGAATTGTACCCCACATCTTTATAATAAAATTTTGCAACACTTTTTTACTGAAACACTTTAGTCACCACCTATCGACATGGGTTAATTAACAGTCTTTAGTTCTACTTGTTACTGTTGTCACAGAAGAGGTCAAACCACAAGGACCTACTTTCTACTCAATTTAAAATCAATTTCATGGTAGTATTTCTGGGATTCCATTTTCTTTTTATGCCTACATCTAAATGCCTAGAAAAGGCATTCCCCTCCTTCCCCTTTCTCTTCCTTGTAGATCTTCATCCTCCATCTAACCTCCCTTTTCTCCCATTTGTCTCCATCACTACATTCCCTCTTCTCTTAGGTGAGGACTGTCCTGCAGAAATTTTAATCCACCTGTACTTCCAATACTCTTTGATATGCAGAAGAGGGGCTCCTATGATTTTTAATACACAAGGAAGAGAAGTCATGTGCATCTTGAGGTAGGACTTGGTAGCACAGCAAGAATTATGGAATCAAAAATGAAGGTTTAATGAGGAACACACAAAAAAATTCTGCCTAAGTATAGTGTAGAAAAAGTCACATGAGCCGGGCTTGTGGCTCAGCCTGTAATCCCGCGCCTTGGGAGGCTGAGGTGAGTGGATTGCCTGAGCCTGTGAGTTCGAGACCGACCTGGGCACCTTGGTGAGACCTCATCTCTACAATAAATCAAAAAATTAGCCGGGTGTGGTAGCATGCACCTGTAGTTCCAGCTACTTGGCAGGCTGAGGCGGAAGGCTCGCCAGAGCCCAGCAGGTCGAGGCTGCGGTGGCCAGGAGCGGCCACTGCACTCCAGTCTGGGCGACAGAGTGAGACTGCAACTCAAAAAAAAAAAAAAAGTCACATGAAATCCTTATCAAAATGTAATAGGTTTTTACCTCAGTTGTTGCAGCTAAGGGAAATAGCACTAACACACACCCAGTTGCTAAAAGCAACACTTATTTGTCACTTTAGATTCATCCCCTTATTTACTTTAACCACATTTCCAATTCTTTATAAAAACTTAAGGGCCCGCTCTCCAGAAAACAGCCTAAAACAAAACTTTCTGAATTCTGAAACAAAACATTCTGAATTGGATCACTTTCATCATCTATACTCCTAAAGTCATGGTCTAAGTCAGCATCATTTCTCACCTGCATCACATAATCACATAATGGCTCAGGTCTCTCTGCCATCACTCCAGCCCCACGTGTCCATTTACCAAAATAAAAGCCATTGTGATATTTTCAAAGAGTGCATTTCACCTGCTTAATTTACTACAATGCATTTTCCCTATAATCTGAATATATTACTGTCTAGCCGCTTTTCTCATATGGCTCCTCTCTCCCTCTCCAATCTTCTTTCTATACCAGCTAAGTCTTGTTGACCATGCTATAGATACTTGATCTGTCTAAATATGTCAAACTCATTCTACTTTTGTCCTCACTGTCAATTTTTTGGAGAAATGTGATTTCGTCAAATATTCCAAGATTAGCTTTTCTTTGGGTTTAGATCTTCATTCAAACGAGGGCCCTCTGCAATCAGGCATACTCTGACCATTAAGATCGGAGATCATTCCCATGATCTCTATCATATCCTCATGTTTCTTATTCTTCCCTGCACTTAATACTTATTAGAAAGGCTCATTGTGAATGAGGTTTTATATAAATTCATAGTTCTCTCTCTTGGAACATAAGATAAATTCTGTTATTTACATTTTATTCCAGTCCCTTGTCTCTAGTAGGCAATTAATAATATGTTTTGACCAACTAAAATGTTTGTATCAGATAAATTCCATGATCATTCACTGCAATCATTCACTCACTTAAAACTCTCATTGACTTTATCCTCTTTCCCTTCATTGCTATTCATGTGTGCTTGTCTAAAACATAAATCTATTACTCTCTACTTAGGTGGTACAAGAACTAGTGTGGCTTGAGATAGTTAGAGAAAATACCTCTAGGCTGACTGGTTTTCAGTTTACATTAATCAACACTTCTGTGGACCTTAGCAATGCCTAGAAAAAAATATTATATTTCTTCACATTTATTCCTCCACCCCACTCTTTAGGTGACAATTTGTGATCTTAGATTCTTTTTGGACTTCAAACAACTACCACATCCTATTTCCCATTGTCAGCATCACTTCCTGTTTTCATGGAGATAAGAGAAACAGTCAAAAGAGAGCTTTCACAAGTTTCCAATAACATTTCTATACATTTGTCGTTTTTGTGGTCATATACTGCACCTTTCTTCATGTTCTAAAGATTAACTTCCTGAGCTTCCAGCTAAAACCAACCCCTTTACTTTCTCACTAGATGCTGACAGATATATATATAATAAAAAACAAAATTTCCCACCAATCCAGAAAATTTCCTCACAAAAGAGAAGCAAGAAAAGAGGTTTATTTTGGAATAAGCACTAATGCAGAAGGTGATACACATCATAGGCAATCTGCTAAAGAGATTGCAAAGACAGAGAAATCTTACCCCTATAAGCCAAGCAGATACAACCTTTTACATATATGTTCTCAGAATAAGCTAGTCTTCAAGGAAGAGGACTTGAGAGCACCATTTGTCATATATAATTCATTTTTAATTAACCTGGTAAATGTGGTGGAGCATTTATATCAGCCAATTGACCTCGTTCAAAAGAAAAGTAAACTTAATATTTTTACGATGAAAGGTAGTTTTGCAACTTGAGATGAGTCTTCCACTAAATAGCCTCCTTCACTCCCACAGAAACTGGCAGATACAAGCATTATATTCTTTGATGGTTGCATTACAAAAAAAATCTCCCATATCCCTGAAAAAAAATCCCTGAGCCATAAAATCAGCAATATGTTCATTTAACTTTTTAAAATTATTTACATACATATCAAAGGGGTAGATGAATAATTTACACCAGGTTTCTTAAAACATATGCTCTAAAAAAATGGAAGGCAGAGGAGTCTGCTTTCCCTCTTGCAGAAAGAACAATAATTATGTTTTCTTTGTGTTTGTATTTACTTTTACAAGGTTATTCCTTACTTTTCTATAATCAAATATTTCTATCCCTCTGGATTGTTCCTATACCAATACAAATGTACCATAATTTCTCTGTCTCAATTTAAAAATTAAAAATGAGCTACAGATCACCAATGGCTTCAATTTTTGTTCATTTATAACCCCGATTCTTTTCTTTACACAAGACTCCTTGAAAAATATTTCTATATAAGCTGTTTCTGATTTTTCTCTTTCAAATCTTCCTTGAACTCAAGCCACCTATCTTAACCAACTACAAAAACTTTTCTACCAAGTGTTCTAATAATATCTGTGATGCCAAATCCTATTATTATTTGTCAATATCTTTATTTATCAACAACATTTAACACATTTGTTCATTAAAACACTTCCTCACTTGTTTTTCAGTTTACCACACTGAACCTGTTTTCCTCCTATTTCTAGACAATATGTCTTGGTATGCTTTGCTGGATTCTCCTCATCTAAGTATTCTAACATCCTATTATTGGAGCATTGTCGGGGACTAAATAGTTAAAGCATGAAACTGTCTACCTAGAAAAGCAGAGTCCAGATAAGAATAATATGTGTCTTTCAAAGTACAGAAAGTGCTGGTCAAGGACAAAACTAATATGAAATGTTGGCAGAAGAGTCTGAGTCTGGGTACAGACACTTCTTGATAGAGGGGAAGTTTAATGTTAAAGATTGGGGAAGTTTGAATGCCTGATTGTATTGTGCTTGTATATAAACTTTGGAATAAAGAGAAACGGGGTCACTCGGGGACTAGCCCCGGTGCCCTCCCTTTGCAACTAAAGGAGTCTTGTATTCCTTTTAGTCTCTACTCCCTCTTTCAGGTACCCCGATAACTCCGGATGGTCTGGACAGGTGGCGCCCGAACAGGGACCTGAAAACGAGGGACGCAGTGAGAGACCACCGTCGATGTGAAGAAGAATCCGGCCGGATTATAAAATAAGGTAAGACGGTGTATTCAATAATCCTTAGGGAGTAAAAATGGGACAAAGCAACAGTAAAGAGATATTTGTGGAAATGTTGCAACACATGCTGCGGACGGGCGGCACTAAAGTAGGGAAACCTCAACTTGATAAATTTTTAGCTTTTATAACTGAAGCGTGTCCTTGGTTCCCTGAAGAGGGAACCGTGAATAGTGAAACTTGGCAGAAGGTTGGGGAAAAATTACAGGCTTATTATACTACTCATGGGCCTTCAAAAGTCCCAGTAGAAATATTTAGCTTATGGAATTCGGTTAGGGATTGTCTTGATCCTCGGTCTGAGCTTACAAAGTTTAGTGAAAATGTAAAATCTTCTCAACCAGTCATAAACCTGAGGATAACCCAGTTGTCGCTGAGGTATCTAATACCTCCCTGCCTC
>NW_007246314.1:519583-534318 GCF_000164805.1 Carlito syrichta | reverse complement strand
GCCTGGGACAATAGCGCCTATTCAGCCAACGGCTCCTCCCGAGATGTGGCCTCCACCTCTGCCTAGTGTTATTGCAGGACTTGATTCACCTCAACCACCGGCTCCCATTATTAAAAACCTTTCAGAAGTCATAGTACAGGCAACACAGCAAGGGCATGATACTACAGGATTTGAGAACATGTTCCCAGTGTTTGAAGAAAGAGATGCACAAGGTGATATAGTCAGGGTGCACAGGCCGGTGGAATTTAAAATTGTAAAGGAATTGAAAACCGCCTGCTCACAGTATGGTCCAACAGCTCCATTCACAATGACAGTACTTGAAACAACTAGCCAACATCCTATGTCTCCCAATGATTGGAAAATGTTGGCCAGGGCTTGCTTGTCAGGGGGAGACTACTTACTTTGGAAAGCTGATTATTATAAAAGAGCCAAACATACTGCGGTCATCAATGCTCAACAAAATATTCAATGGCCTTCTGACATGTTAGTTGGAGAAGGGGCTTATGAAGCACAAGACCAACAGAATGTTTATTATCCAGGGACTTATGCACAAATCACAGCAGCTGCTAAGGGAGCTTGGGGAGCTTTGCCAACTGGGATGAGAGGAACAGAGAGTTTATCAAAAGTTTGTCAGGGACTTGATGAGTCATATCAGGATTTTGTGTCATGATTGCTTCAGGCTGCAGGTCATATTCTTAGAGATGCGGATGCTGGTATGCCGGTAGTAAAGCAGCTAGCATATGAAAACGCTAACTCAGTCTGCCAGGCCACTATTAGACCTTATAGAAAAAAGACTGACTTACAAGGCTATATCCGTCTTTGTGTTGATATTGGCCCTGGGTATTCCCAAGGACTAGCAATGGCTGCTGCATTACAGGGGACATCCGTCAGACATCTGATTAGTAAAAATGCCAAGCAAAGGCTTGGGAAATGCTTCGGCTGTGGCCAATCTGGACACATGGTAAAAGCTTGTCCAAATATTGTGAGGAAAAACACAGTGCAGAAAGGGACTCCTGGTATTTGCCCGAAATGTAAAAGGGGAAAACATTGGGCAAATGACTGCTGGTCAAAGACTGATATTGCCGGTAATCCTATCAGACAGTCGGGAAACGACAGCCGGGGCCAGCCTCGGGCCCCGAGACAAATATACGGGGCGAGGGCTACAGCGCCAGCACCCACAAATCCCACAAATCCATTTGTTCCCTCCGAAGAGCAACACCAGGAAGTGCAGGATTGGACCTCAGTGCCTCCACCTACACAGTACTAACCCCTGAAATGGGACCACAGGCCTTACCTAGGGGAATTTGGGGTCCATTACCTGCTGGATCCATGGGACTTATTCTAGGGAGAAGTAGCTCAACTATGAAAGGACTCACTGTTTTTCCTGGTGTTATGGACCATGATTATACAGGAGAAATAAAAATCATGACTCAGGCCAATATGAAACCAATAGTCATTGATGCAGGTCAGCGAATAGCCCAATTAATCTTGTTACCCTTAGTCTCTACTTCACATGCCAGTCAAAAGGCTGTCCGAAATGATTCGGGCTTCGGTTCTTCTGATGCCTATTGGGTGCAGGAAGTGGGGAAGCAACGACCCACGCTAACGTTAACTATTAATGGTAAAGAATTTCAAGGACTGCTTGACACTGGTGCTGATGTTTCAGTTATTTCATCCTGTTTTTGGCCACCAGCTTGGCCAACACATGAGGCTATGATGCAGTTAAAAGGTATAGGACAAACTACCAATCCAAAAATAAGCAGTAATCACCTCTCTTGGACTGATCCTGAAGGACACACAGGCATATTCCAACCGTATGTAGTTCCTAATTTGCCCACTAATTTATGGGGGCGTGATGTAATGAAACAAATGGGAGTTTATTTGCATAGTTCTAATCCTCATGTTACTTCTCAATTAATGGATCAGGGACTATTCCCTTCTCAAGGATTGGGACACGACAATCAAGGCATTAAACAGCCTATTCCTACTAGCATTAAAAAAGATAAAACAGGTTTAGGGTATTTTTAGCATGGGCCCTTGATCCTTCTGCACGCCATGCAGATCCAATTGTTTGATTATCTTCAAAACCTGTATGGGTGGATCAATGGCCCTTAACTTCTGAAAAAATTAAGACTGCCCAGTTGTCAGTGCAGGAACAGCTCGAGGCAGGTCATATTGAGCCTTCTACTTCACCATGGAATTCTCCTATATTTGTCATAAAGAAAAAGTCAGGAAAATGGAGACTTTTACAAGATCTCAGAGAGGTAAACAAAACCATGGAGACTATGGGAGCCTTACAACCAGGGCTTCCTGACCCTTGTGCCATACCTGATTCTTCTCATGTATTGTCATGGATTTGAAAGATTGTTTTTATTCTATTCCCTTATATCCAGGAGACTCTAAAAGATTCGCTTTTAGCATACCATCTATAAATTTAACTGAGCCCATGCAACGTTACCAATGGAAAGTTCTTCCTCAAGGCATGGCAAATAGTCCAACTTTGTGCCAAAAATTTGTTTCACATATATTATGGCCTATAAAGCAATCATATCCACAAATTTATATTATTCATTATATGGATGACATTCTTTCAGCTTTTACAAGCTTATCGAGATTTGGAGAAAGCTTTAGAAAGCACAGGTTTGTTCATTGCTCCAGAAAAGTGCAAACTCGTGCGCCTTATACTTATTTGGGACACTACTTACCAAATCGAGAGATTAAGCCACAAAAAATTCAAATCAGGACAGACAAACTGAAAACCTCGAATAATTTTCAAAAAATGTTGGGAGATATAAATTGGCTCCGTCCCTCCCTTAACATTACTACAGGTGAATTAAAACCACTATTTGACATTTTGAAAGGGGAAAGCGATCCTTCCTCTCCCCGGGTGATTACTCCTCAAGCTAGACAGGCATTGTCCAAAGTAGAAACAACCATTCATAGTCAACAGTGCAAATTTATAAATTATGAACATCCATGGGTTGCATATATATTTCCTACAGTCATCACCCCTACCGCCATCTTATGGCAGGACGGCCCCTTATATTCGATACATACTTCCATAAATCCCCATAAGGTTTTATTGCCATATGATGAGGCTCTGGCTCAAACAGTACACACTTCTCGTGTAAAAAGTCACCAATTATTTGGAAAGGAGCCCACATCTATCTGCTTGCCTCTTATGGCACAGCAAGTGGATATGCTTATGCAAAATTCTATGCCCTGGGCAATAGCTTTAGCTGGTTATACCAGACAGCTTATGAATCATTACCCTCAAAATAAGTTATTACAATTCTTTAAGTTGCATTCTTTTGTTTTACCTGTTATTGTACGGCCCCATCCTATTCGAGGAGCCAGAGTTTTCTTTACTGACGGTTCTCCATCAGGAAAATATGCAGTGGTAGAAAGTGAGCTTCCTACTGTTTATGATTCCCCACCTGCTTCAGCTCAGGTCGTAGAACTTCGAGCAGTTTTACAAGTATTTCATGGTTATAATGATATTTCTTTTAATTTATATACAGACAGTAAATACATTTTCTCATGCTGTTCCAATTTTGGAAACAACCGGTGCTATTTCTACATCAAATTCTGTAATACAGCAATTGTTTTTGAAACTGCAAACTGAAATATGCCATAGAATTGTTCCATGTTACATCTCTCATATACGAGCTCATTCACCTTTGCCTGGTCCCCTTAGCATGGGTAATGCCATGGCAGATAACAGTTTATCTCAAATTTATCCAACTCTTTTAGAAGCTGCTCAGGCTTCCCATGTCATCCATCATCAGAACAGTGCTGAATTGCGTAAAGCATTCCGCATTCCAAGAGAAGCAGCTCACCTTATAGTTAAGAATTGCCCATCTTGTTTACAACATTTGCCTGTACATCACCTTGGGGTGAACCCAAGGGGCCTTGTCCCAGGACAGATATGGCAAATGGATGTCACGCACGTGCCCTCGTTTGGAAAATTAAAATTTGTCCACTCTACTGTTGATACGTTTTCTGGGTTTATTATGGCCACTGCAGCTGCCAAAGAGAACACTTCTTCTGTTATCACCCATTGTCTTCGCTGCTTTGCTGTTTTAGGACTTCCTCATACTATTAAAACCGATAATGCCACAGCTTACACTAGTGTGCGTTTTCGGCAGTTTTGTATACAGCTACGCATTACACATTTAACTGGGATCCCCTAGGGGCAAGGTATTGTAGAAAGAGCCCTGGGATCCCCTCAGGGGCAAGGTATTGTAGAAAGAGCTCATGGCACATTGAAGCTGCAAATTCAAAAAATAAAGAAGGGGGAATTGTACCCCTTCACTCCACAAAATATATTAAACCATGCATTATTTACTTTAAATTTTTTGAATGCTGATGCACACGGGGCCACAGCAGCTGATCGACTATGGCACCCCACAACTAGCAGCTTTTATGCTCAGGTAAAATGGAAAGATCCACTTACTGGTCTATGGAAGGGTCCCGACCCTGTATTAATATGGGGACGAGGACATATTTGTGTTTTCTCGCAGGATGATGATGGGGCACGTTGGCTTCCTGAGTGTTTGGTGTGTCAGTGCGACAATTACCATATTGATGACCCTGGGAGACTGTTGATGCAGCCGTCCGTTGGGCCTATGTTCCGGAACCACCATTGCTGCATGTCACCAATATGAACAAAGATGTGCTATTCAGCCATAATGTCACCTCAGACTGGAAATCTTGGAACTTTACAGGGATGGGTCGTGGGATTCCATTCTGCTTCCGAAAGGAGAAAACTGATGCCGGAATTAAAGGATGTTATAACATCGCCAACCTTGCCTCTCAGAAATTTGACCAGGCTATACAAAGACTGAACGACACTGTTGGTAATACCACAGAATGTAACAGAACTTCTATTTGTCTTACGTCTGTTAACTTGTTTTTAATAGGCAATGTGACTTCTGGCGCATTTAACATTACCCCTAATCCGGACTACAATACGACTTCTATTATTAATTGTACAAATTGTAATTTGACTAACTGTTTACATTGTTTAACTGATGAGCACATTATGGTAGTATTGGTTCATCAACCCCCTTTTGTGTTTTTACCTGTGAATATTACTATCCCTTGGTATGAAGACAAAGGGTACAGTGTATTACAACATTTAAGAAACATGTTATCTGTACAAAAAAGGGGTGTAGGGTTAATAGTTTTGGATATATTGGCTTTAATAACCATGATTAAATCTACAGCAGCTGCAGCTGCAAGCCTCACAATGTCCATATAATCTGCTAATTTCACTAACAACCTTACTAGTAACGTTTCCCAGATGATGGGAACTCAGGAAAAGATAGATTTAAAAATGGAACAAAAGTTACAATTATTGTATGAAGCTGTCACCAATTTGGGGGACCGTGTAGACACTGTGTACACCCATAGCAGAATCAAATGTCATGCAGAGTATCGATGGATTTGTATAACTAACAAAACTTACCAGGGCAATTCCAGTGACTGGCAGAAAGTAAAACACCATTTAGAAGGATTATGGGAGAGTAGAAATGAAACCTTAGATCTACAAAAACTTCACAAAGAAATATTGGCATTAAGTCAAGCACATATAGATGTGCTTCCTATGGATATGGCTAAAGACATATTCGATAAAATTCAAAACCTTATTGGATCTCCAATTCAGGCATTATGGAAATGGCTGACCCCAATAATTGAAATAAGCATTGTTGGCCTGTTATTGTTTTGTCTTGGACCATGCATTATAATATCTATCTGGACCTCTATAATAACGGTGCAAAGAGATTTGCATATGATAAAACTACAACAAGCCCAACGCCCCATAGAACATGTGGTATAAGAAGAAGTCTTGGTATTCAATGACGGGTAAGATTCCAGCCACCTGGTATGAACCTAAGACAGGCATTCCCCGCGTAGAGGGGGAATGAGCCGATGACGGGTAACAACCAAGGTGAAGCGAGAACAACCTAAGACAGGAGCCAAGATAACCTTATGCCACAAAAATAAATAAAGAAGGGTGAAATGTCGGGGACTAAATAGTTAAAGCATGAAACTGTCTACCTAGAAAAGCAGAGTCCAGATAAGAATAGTATGTGTCTTTCAAAGTATAGAAAGTACTGATCAAGGACAAAACTAATATGAAATGTTGGCAGAATAGTCTGAGTCTGGGTACAGACACTTCTTGATAGAGGGGAAGTTTAATGTTGAAGATTGGGGAAGTTTGAATGCCTGATTGTATTGTGCTTGTATATAAACTTTGGAATAAAGAGAAATGGGGTCACTCGGGGACTAGCCCCGGTGCCCTCCCTTTGCAGCTAAAGGAGTCTTGTATTCCTTTTAGTCTCCACTTCCTCTTTCAGGTACCCGATAACTCTGGATGGTCCGGACAGAGCATGTTAGGGCTCAGTCCATACACTGAATCTTTTTCTATATATAGTTAGTATTTTGGTGATGTCATACAGCTTCCTTTGTTTTTGTATTATATATATATATATATATATATATACATTATATATACATATATTAGCGCATATTGTATATATATTCACTCATTCACAAGGTTTTATTTCTAACCTATCTCTTCTAGAAGCCATAGACTCATAAAGGTAAAGGAATATCAACAACTTAAAGCATCAACAACTTAAAGCACCTAGAACTGAGCTACAAATATTCTCCAAACACCTATTATTTATACATTTTGGTAAATGGTCACACTCTTTCTGGAGCTCAGGCTCCAAATTTGAAGGTTTTCAAACACCTTCTTAACCATTCCTATTCTCCTTTTACTACTTTAATTTTCTCCTTTGTTTTTATGACCACATAACATGTTGTATATTTAACATATTTATCTTGATTATTTTCAGCTCCCTCAGTAGAAAGTAAACTTCATGATAGCATGTGTTTTCATCATCACTATATTCTTAGTGTCTAAAACAGTGCCTGATACAATAAAGACTCAATAGACCATTGTTCAGCAAATGAATAAAAACTGAGTAGGCACTTACAAAATTGGCCAATATTTTAAAAAACGTCCTGGATACTGGAGTATGATAGAATAAAAAATAATTAGAAATATATTGTGCTACTAAGATGCATCTGAAATTGAGAAATTGAGTTGGTTGGTTCTAAAAGCAAAACTGTGTAATATATCCAGTGAAATTTATTCCCAAAAAAAGAGTCCATAACTCTTTTTGTACCTTTAACTTGAAATGGTTGTATTGTAAAAACAGTTGATCACACAGAATTTTGACATATAAATTACAATTTTATCAGTGAAAATGCATCAAGCATACTTAGAGATCTTTATGTCCTCTTAATAGAGTCATTTGCATCATCTTTTATATTAAGTATTCTCAGTGTTTTTTTCTTTTTCTTTTCCTGTTTTTCACTCTGCTTGCTAACCTCTTTTCTATTACAGCCTCAGGTTATCTTATTGGCTATGACAATTATTTTTTCCCAATTCTGTCTTCTTTTGTGATAAAGATAATTGAGATTTCCTGGAATGAACTGTGTGTGTTGTAAAGAATACATATTTTTACTTTAACATAGGTTTACTGTGAAACACTCTAGCATGATTTCACCTTTTTTAGAAAAGATTTGTTGATGACGCTTTAGAAAATTGTTTAATTCACTGTGCCAAACAAGCAGGCATGATATTGAATATCGAAGAAATTTAACTAATGTTTAAAAATTATTGTGTTTTGCTTTGTTTTTCCAGCTTGTACATCAGCTGTTTGGGTCTTATTTATATTTCATTAATTGTGTGTATATAAGTAGTATTTTTAAAATATGCTTTAAAATAGTTATCACTCTATAAAGTCTAGTAATTCATTATGTAACGAAATATTTTGGTTATGCTACTGAATAACAATCATATGAGTTGATAAGAATTTAATTAATTTAGTAGTAACAATGAACAATTATGCATTCAACTACTTATATTGTGTGAGTCCAGTTGACGGTAGATATTACCTAATTTAACTTTTACATTAATATTTCAGAATACTATACTAGTTTTTTTTCCTATTCTGTAAATGAATAAACTAAGTTGTAGTGATTAAATGTATTGATCAACTTTAAACCAATACTACATGAGAGAGCAAAGGTTTGTAATTTCAGTACTCTATTTGCACTCATAGCAAGTGTAATGTTGTGCATCAAAAGCTTTAGGACAGAAGCAAGCACAATGCCATTGTGCAGAGGTAAAAAATTCATGTCTCCCAACTCTGGACACTGCCTTCCACATGGACTGAGATTTGAAAGGTCTGTATTACATTTGTGCAATGATATAGTCCCAAGTATAGTTAGAATTAATAAATTTTCTATTTCTTCTTCATTATGGTAAATAAAAATCACAACCATTATTATCTAGAATAACATACTAATTTTTATTACTTTTATCTGATGAATATATCATATTGCATACCTAAATTTTATTTTTATATTATCCAACATTGCTAACTAGGAGTGTTTAGTCATTTGGTCTTTATTTTATTGTTTATGTCTATATCCAACTGTGTTTGTCTTGTCTTTGAAAATTTTATTTTACTTGATTAAAAAAACTATTTTTCATGCTAAAAACTAAAATGTAGCATTCATATATATATATATAAACATACACTGTTATTTGAGGAGAAATGCTCTTGATTTTCATATATCCAAAATTAAGAAAAGACAGAAGAGTTGCAAGAAAAAGAATACTGCAGATGAAGATAGTGGATTTGTGCATGAAGATATTCTGTTCCATAAGCTGTGAAATTGACATACTGCATGAATTTTACATTACCTTATATTTTAATACAGCAAAATCAGTAAGTGCAAGAACCAATATATCTATTTTTAAATAATATAAAGTGTTCAAACGAATTGTCCTAAAATAATACTCTAGGTAGAGAGCTAACAAAAAGCTTTAAAATGTGTGACCTTAAAAATAAGCATTAAAATAAAAATAAATATGGTTTTAAATATTGGGAAAAATGATCAGAAAATTCATAATTTTTAATTTAATAAATTATGTTTTAAAATCTACTGTCAATTTTGAAACCATAGTTTATAATGAATACATCCACAAATAAGGAGTACATAATAAACTATAATCATTTTGTAAAAGATAATCTCAGTCTGTGAAGATGCCAGTTACTATATTTCTTTCTTTCTTTCTTTTTTTTTTTTTTTTTTTGTGTTAGAGTCTCACTCTGTCGCCCAGACTGGAGTACAGTGGCATGCTTCTGGCCACCGCAGCCGCGACCTGCTGGGCTCTGGCGATCCTTCCGTCTCAGCCTTCTGAGTAGCCGGAACTGCAGGCGCTCGCTACCACGCCCAGCTAATTTTTTGATTTATGATAGAGATGAGGTCTTGCTGCCCAGGCGGGTGGAAACCGCGGGCTCAGGCCATCCACTCACCTCAGCCTCCCAAAGGCGCGGGATTACAGGCTGAGCCACCGAGCCCGGCTATTATATTTCTCTGAAGGAAAATATTTGAAGCCCTCTACCTTTTTTTACTGATTTTGTGTAAACAGCTACAAACATTCTAAAGATTTTGCCCAGATGGAATCACTCTCTCCTTACAAAAGGTACTGTAACTGTATGCTAGTTTTCTAGTGTAGGGAATTGAGAGTTGCAAATCATTTCTTTGCAAATGATATATGCGTTCTTTATGCCCTTAGGCATAATTCTTTGATTAGTAGAACAACCCTGGAAATAGAATAATATGTTCTTTTGGTTAGAAACCATAGAGAAAGCAAATGGATGGGTTTTATAGTATAAGATATTGTCCTACTATTTAATGCATGCTAAATTTTAATAATTCAGTTTGGTGAATAAATAAATAATTCTGATAAATAAATGCTATTTACATCAAGTATAAAAAGATCAAGTCTTTACTGTACTGACTTTGCCAACAATTTTAATTTCAATAACAACATAGCCTTTGCTCATTTTCTCTTTAGCACCAACCAAATTTTGTGGATCTTGGAGGAACCAAGTGCTAAAAATCTGGTAATAAATGAATGCACATGTGTACACAAATTTTGGCATAAGGCTTAATACATAGTATGCTGAAAATGGTATTTCGGAGACAATTGCTAACTTTAAGTTTAAAATAGAATATAAATGCCACTTTAAATCGTCAATAATATTTTCTCAATAGACTTTTATAAAACCACAATTAAAATAATCTTAGAGAGCATACTTCAAATAATAAAAATTAGTTTGTCAACATTGTAACAGTATTTGTGGAAAAATGTATAATGTAATATCCATAGCTTTTTCACAGTTAAGGATTTTTATGATTAATTTCAGTGAGATTAGATATAATTCTTAAGCGTTTACAAGTATCGGAATAAAAAAGATTGATAATTTGGCATATACTAATTGCATACTGGTGGGAATTCTTTTGAAGGAGTAGAAGAAATATTAATACCCAAAGACAGTCTTTAAGTTCCTCATGGTTTCATAAAGTTTCTGGAGCAATGATTAAAATGAATGTTATACTGCAGTACATATTGGAAAAATAATCCAAAATTTTTGAAAGCAAATATGTTTTTCCTCAATTTGTCTTTATGGATTATTATAAATCTTAATTCAGTCTAATAAAACCCCGTGAGAAAGAAGCTACTTATTTGGTCTTAACACATTTAACTTTAGCAATTTGGATTGAATTTTTAGAAATAGGCTAATGTTTTACTAGTATATTTTCCTCACCAAAGATTTTCTTTAAATTATAAATAGAATTTTTAAAGTCTTCATTCTAGTATTGCTTGGCTTTCTTAAGTTTCACTTACCTTTATTTAATATAAATGTAGGCATATAAAGTAAACACAAATACATATATTACACATATGTGTAAAATAAACATGTTTGTAAAAGAATATAAATAAAGACAATGCATACATAGATATTTTCAATTAGGTTACAGCTGTCTTAAAGGATCATGACTAATTTACTTTGTCTTTATGCTAATACACTGTGCAAAAACATTTTTGGGGGGATTCTAAAAAAATCATAAAAGAAGTTAATGATAAGCGCTAACATTCATTTAATAACACTGAAACATTCAATGTACTCATTGATTTTTAAAAATAAAATATCCACATGCCAAATTAGTGCAATATAAATGCAACAAATTCAGAAATATTTAATAATCATGCTTTTTTTTACATTATAGTTAAATAATTGACTTGGTACATATGACAAAAATGCAGAAGTTTATTTTCCAATTTTATTCTTAATTAGCTGTGATAATAATAAAACAGAATAATGATATTTGTATGTCTAATTCACAAAACAACAATATCAAGAGTATTATTTTGTATTTGACCTGTTTTTAATATTTATATAATTCGTTAATATTTTTATTACTGGTACTTTAAAGTTACATATTTTTGGAGTACAGGTGGGTGCTTTTAATATGTATAAAATGTGTAATAATTGACTCAGGGATTAGATGTATCCATCATTTTGACTAATTATCATTTCTTTATGTTGGAATTTCTTAATTATTATATAAATATAAAAATAGCAACACAAGTTATCTATGTGAAAACTCATTTTTATAAAAGGAGTGTTTTGATAGTGGTAATGGTAGTGGCATGTGGGTGTCTGTGTAGAGAACAATTGCCAATCACTTTTTTTATACCACATTACTTATTCTCTCATCTGGGAAATAAATTCAAAATTTCTTGAATTTTATCATTTTTCTTGATATGTCTGTATTTTGATAAGTGAAACCAAATATTTCTTTTTAATTTTTTCTTGTAAATTTTACGTAAAATTTTTTAAAAGATTGCAATTTAAAGTAGCATCTACCAATCTCAACCAAGTAGAATTCCATTAATTTAGCATGTCATATATTCTCCTCAATAAATCTAAGATATAAAAAACATATACAATGCATAGCATTAAAAAAAATATCTCCTAAGTTTTCATGAAATCTGGCAGGAAGTCCTCTAACAGACGTTATAATGAAAATAAAACAATTAGCAAAATTCTTAGCTAGCATATGACTTGTCCTCTGGAGCAGTGTTATGGGCTTAAGAAACATTCACATCTTCTTTGTTTTGTCCTTGGCTTCTGTGGTCTCAGTGTGTCTTCTAAAAATTCATATCTTAAAATTCTAACCCTCAAGACAGGTATTAGAAGGTGAAGGCTTTGGAAAGTGATTAATTCATGAGTACAGAGCCCTTACGAAAGAAGCCCAGAGTGCTCCCCTCCCCCTTCTACCATGTGAAAACACAGCAAGAACATGGCTGTCAATGAGCTAAAGAAGGCCTTCACCAGACACTCCAGACACTGAATCTGCCAGCGCCTTGATATGAGACCTCCCAGGCTCCAGAACTGTGAGAAATAAATTTCTATATTGTATAACCTACCCAGTTTATGATATTTTGCTACAGGAACCTGAACAGATTAAGAAATGAGCTATGGGTGACATTGCTTTTAATCAACAAATAAGTAGGCATTTATCTTTTGTATATTCAAAGGGCTTCTAAATTAGAGGACAGCTGAAAAGTTGATAACAATTTACTCCTATACTCATTTCACAAAACATCTCATTTTATACCATTCTAAAATTACCTTTTCTAGCATAAATATTACTGAAGATAAGATATATTTGATACCGATTGAGCACCACAACAAAGGAAGTTGATTTTGCAAAGATTTCGAGTCTTTAAACTTTCATGTGTCTAATAAGTCAGAGGATAAGTCCTCTGAAAATATTCACTAAATCTGTGCAGAAATTATTCACCTATTAGGTGAGTATTAAAGAGTTAACAAAGACATTTTCACAGCAAACTCCTCCTTCCTCCTCTTTGACAAATAAATTTACCAAAATAAAATTAACGTAAGCATGATTAATTATAATCCAAAGATTCTGACTCTAGGTCAATGTTGTTTTGACCATTACCAATCATAATATGAATGAATAAAGAGAAAAAAAAAACAGACAAAGAGAGATGAACAAATGCTCCAGGAAAGGATGATTATGCCAAATAATGAAAGTTAGATTGTACTACAATGGCATGATTTACTATAAGAATATGAATAAAAATTAAAATAATTATTTCTTTATATATTCATAAAATGCAACCACATATAGTCTTGTTGAGATAGAATAAAAGCATTTACAAACATTTTTATTCTGAAAATACAAAAAGTAAATTATAAAGAAATAATTAAATATTAAATACAGTTTTTGTTTTATAAAGGGTAGATAATTGCAAAAATAAATAATGTATTATCTAATGGAGAGAATCATTGAACTAGAATTTTAGAATATATAATAGGCTTCTTTTTCATTGAAGGAAATGAAAAAGAAGAGTGAAATTTTGGAAAAGTAAAATAATGTTTTAAAATGATAGATCTTAACAAAATAATTTAGGAAAAACAGAAGTAATAATTAAAGACAATAATACATATGTAAATGATATCAAGCATGTATATGTGTTATTGATTAGAATAAGACTTTTAATAAAAACTTAATTCTCAGAGTAGAAGAAATAACCAAAATATTACCAAAAAATAATTATCCTAATTAAAATTTAGTTCTATATATGAAGAAGAGAATGCTTCATGCTGTTTCTATCTAATGGTTCTTTTTATTTTTTGGTAATAAAATGCCATTTTATTGAACTTTGACTATATATTCATGCCAAATAATAAAAAAGAAAAAAGCAAGAAATAATATTTGAAAGTTGTATTATTTTATTTTTCAGACTGAAGAAAAGTTAGTCCACCATCTAGTTTACCAGACAGAGACTCACACCTAAACAGATCTCATAAAAAAATGATATTTAAATTAACCAAAGCATTTTATTAGCATTGACCCATATTTCTTTTTTCTGCCAAGAAATAAAATCAGGCTAATCTTAGACATAGTAAATGTCAGACAGCAATGTAATAATGCCATTTCAATACTAGAAGAATTCTAAAGTAAGAATTTTGTATTCAAGGGAATAGTCATTCATTTATAAAAATCAAACACAAGGCATTCTCAAATACTCAGAAAGTCAGATAACACACTGCTCTTGAGAATTTCCATGACACCTTCTCCCCTCCACACACCTGCAGTAGCATGTGCATGTGCACACAAACACAACATACAGATAGTGTTAAAGTAGGTTGCAGACAACAGATAAATCGATTCAAAAGAATAATAGAACAAAAACAATTATAAAGTGCATGCTAAATCATTTGTCTTAGGAAAGAAGATATGAAGTATCATTTGGTAAGCATGATATTTGTCTGAAGTTTAAATTATATTAAAAGGTACTGAAATGTGGGAGTTAATACTTCAGAATCCTGGAAATATCCTTATAATATTGAGGAGAAAAATCAAAGAAAACTACATTTTTTTTGACAAGAACATGTAATCTTAAATGTATGTTTCACACATATAATTATGATAGAATTTAAAATATCATGTATAATTATAATCTCTGAGAAAATAAAAGCAGACCAATATAGTCCAAACAATAAAAGGCAGACAACGTAGGTAATATTTTTATAATTAACTACGTTACAAAGAAAAATAATAAGCAATGTGAGAGGAAAAAAATCATATGTTTCAAAACTTATAATGTTTTAAGTATTAATAGTGGTTTAAAAATGAAGTCTAAGCTGGGCTCGGTGGCTCAGCCTGTAATCCCGCACTTTGGGAGGCTGAAGTGAGTGGACTGTCTGAGCCCGCGGGTTCGAGACCCGCCCGGGCAACTTGGTGAGACCTCATCTCTACAA